>NC_052248.1:2449693-2755280 GCF_013401445.1 Tripterygium wilfordii | reverse complement strand
CCCTGATGTCAAAAGTCTTCCGACTGTCTCTTACCCACCTGTCTTGCAGGTATCTGGTGACCTACCTTAACTCTTTTTTGATCACACCAACTACTTTGGCTGCCGTATTAAATATTTTGTTAAAAATGTTGTAATTAAACGCACATTGACGCCTCAAAGTGTTGCATGTTGTCAAATGCAATTTGCATACTATTTATTGTTAACTATTTTCCGTGGTACATGACCTAATCAGAGATTTTAGAGGTCTTAATCACTTAACCCTAAATTATTTTTACAATTACGACTAAATGAAGTGCTTTTGACAATAAACGTGTCTCCCTGCCCATCACCCATACAATCCTGATAAAGACTGAAAATTACCTATGTAAGACTACTTTTCTGAAGTCCAGACATTGAAAACAAAAAAGAAAACAAATACGTGTGGGCTCTGCATGATAAAGACACGCACGTATATATATATCCTCATTACCAATATGATACCAGAAAAGCTATTTTCTTGGTATTTTTTTGAGAACCTTTGGATCATAGTGCCATATCCTCCGTCCCAATTTGTATGTCATCCTTTGAAAATATAATTTCTTAAGGAGAGATGATTTAATGCAATTAAACTATACAAAACAATCATGGCAAAATATAACATTTTGTCCCTCAACTATACCCCTAGTTTCACTTTCGTTCTTAAACTTTTTTTGCTCTTAACTTCATCCTTCAACTATTGAAAGGTATCTATTTCGTCATTCAAGTGATCGAGAGAGTAGCCAAAAAAATCCAACATAACATCTATTTGACATATCAGGGTAATCCTAGTTGACAAACTTTGAAAAACATGATCGATATTATCCATAAACTATTAATGTCTAGCACTTTTAGTGCTTAAACTATACAACAAAATGGTTTGGAAATTTTGAAGAGTTAGGTATTTTAGGGATTTTGTGAGATGACAGGTGTAAAATTTAAACCAAGTGGAATGACAGGTGTAAAAATTACGCCAACTGGGATGCCGCGTATGATTGTTTTGATGTCGAAATCATTTGGGGGACGAACGGGGGTACCTTTGGATAGTTGAAGGACGATTTTAAGAGCAAAAAAAGTTTAATGACAAAAATGAAATCAATGGTATAATTGAGGGATCAAATGTATATTTTTGCCAAACAATCATGTCATTCCAAGTTTACTTTTATTTATGATGAAACTTTTTATTCCTTGAAACAATAGTAATTAAAGTACGTAATAAGGGTAATTTTGAAATACAACAATAAAATTGTTAATTAATGAAGAAAGTGAGACACTGCACAACGAGTCGTTTTCAATAAACGTCTGTTTGGGACACTACACAAAACAATCATGTTATTCCAAATTTACTCTCACATGGCCCTCAATCATCAAGTCTCCCATGGATTTAGAGGCCCTGAATATTTTCTCCATGACAGATGGATTTTAGTAGCCTTGGATTTTGCAAATGTGGCTTAATTTAGTGCATACGATTCCAATTTTAGGCACCAGGTCATTTAGGGGGATCCAGACTTAAGAGATACCATGCATATGAATTAAATTTAAGCTTTGATGTTAATATGAAACGAAACAAATATTTTCAACAAAAGAAAACCAATAAATTATTGCAAAGTTTTTAATGTGACCTCATAAATCTTTATCAATGACAAATAAGTTTCTCTTCCTCATATAATACATGCTTTGAATGTTGAAAATGAAATAAAAATGAAAAAGACCCAAAAATGGACATGTTGAAGTGATGGTCACAATTTTTATTTTTAACAATATTTACATTAGCCCAATATCTTTTAATTAGACTTGAATTCGATTCTCATTGACCTTATATGTTGAAATTCCAAACCCAAGTACATTGTCTATTTTGGGTCACGGATTTGTTGTTTATGGATCGCACATATGGTTAGCCCATGAAAACGCATCTATAATGTGAGAGAAGTTAAATTTAACTTATAAACTACTCGATTAGGTTATACCATATCGATGATGTGGTATTTTAGTCTTGACATGATGAGGTGAGGGTTTATTTGACGTGTGGGTACTATGATTTTAAAATGTACATATATCTTGAGTTGACTAGCTAACACTTTATCTAGAAGTATCTTCATATATTTTTAAATATATTTCCCACTTGTTGCTTGGAATTACAAAGTATTATATATGAGCATCACATTCCAACTACTTTTAGGTAATCACATTATATTGAAAATAAAAAGCATGATACTGCCCATTTAATTAGTATTGGTAGGACTAGCACCACGGATCCTCCTCTTTTTTTTCCTCTCCTATATGAAGTCATTATAAAGTCAAAAGATTTAAAAAGAAGGCTGGTCCACTTGATACTTAATTATCAATTTCAGCGTGTATATATATATATATATATATATATATATATATATATATATATATATATATATATATATATATATATATATATATAGGGCTGCTCATATGCGCAGACCCGTGATTTTGAAAACATGCGGGCTTCACATATAAACCCTTGGATCAATCTAAGGGCTTAAATTAATATGGCAACTGATGTACACAAAACCCACAGAATCCATGTTACCTCCGTCTCCCACATCCGCGACAGAGGTTCTTCCGTCCTGAAATCACATCGTCGCACAGAGTTTGTACAGTTGTGAAGAAACAGAGTTATTTTCCTCTTGGTTGCTCACAGAGTTTGAACTTTCTTCACTAACTACAATATTTTCGTGAGACCAAAAAATTTGGCAAACACTAATATCTTGATTTTGAAGAAAAAGAGACTCCGTAAAAGCTAGAGAACTTTAATTACTGCAAATCTGCAGCTGTATTCTTAGTTATTCTTCAACACCACAGAAAGCTTTGATAGAACCATTCAATTTCATTCCTTCTTCTGCCCAAAGATGATTATCTTCTACCCTAGAATTCAGAAGCAGGTGTGAAGATAAAGGGGATTAAAGGACCTAGGTGCGAGGATGAAGGCGATCGAAGGACACAGACACGCGATGATGAAGGAGATTGAAGAAAGACCCTGGCGTGAAAGAGACGAAGTTGCTGGTGCGATGACGAAGGAGATTGAAGAAAGACCCAGACGAAGAAAAGGAACGAACTTCCGTATTCTTTTTTTTTTAAAGAAAATTCAATTTCAATCTCAGCCGTCGCCAAGATCGAACGGATAAAAATGAAAGCCCGTAAAATTAGAGGTTTACGCGTCTGCGCACTTGAGCAGCCCTGTATATATATATATATATATATGGGATATTCTCTCTCTCTCTCTATATATATATATATACAGAGAGAGAGAGAATATCCCATAAATAAAAGATATCAGTTCCCTTGCTCGTCGATTATTTTTTTAAAAGTCGCATACAAAATAACTCTTAATTTGGACATTGATTATATATAGAGTACATATATACTCATATAATTTTTTATAAAAAAAATCGCATACAAAATAACCCTTAATATGGACATTGATTATATATAGAGTTTTATACGTATATTTTTTTTTGGGAAAAATATATTTCGGTCTTTTTTATTTTATTTTATTTTTTTTAGTTCTAGAGTTTTGAATGTTCATCAATATTGGAATAAATAAAGCAGTACTAAACTATGTCCTCGTTTTTTTTTTTTTTTTTCAATAGTCATTTTATTTTGCAATCAAAGCTTGATTTTTTTAAACCTGGAATTTGCTAGGTTGTATGATTAAATATCCAGTTTAACTTTTAAGTAATAAATTTAATGGAAGTTCACGTACAGGCAATTCTTTTATTGTGTCGGATCTTGCACTTCATGACCTTTCAAAGGTGTAAAGCTAGCAATTAAAAATACAAGTTATATAAAATTGGTATTGGCATACGAGTCATAAAATTGGGTATTGCAATATTTAAATAGTTTGGGACTGGGTTGGATCCAAGATAGTGATGATGAATTTATTTAATTTTTTATGCATTTTTTTTATGAGTAATTTGTAATCTTTGATAGACGGTCTTGATAACTGATGTGTCTTGATGTCCCGGAAAGAGTTATCAAGTTCTAACTTAGTCATCGAATCGAACGTTCAAACATTTCATTGTGTAAACATAAAATTGAAAATTATTTCAATATGCATACACGGGTTCACATATTTCTCATTATTCATGCAATAAATTTGCTAAATATGACATAAAATATCAAGATAAAGAATCTGTCCGGAAAATGAGACATATGTCCGTATGTATATATTGAAATAAATTCCAATTTTGAGTCCTCAAATTAAAATTTCGGTGACTGATTCAGAACTTGACAACACTTTCGGTGAACAAAAGTCGCATTACCCCGTTGCAGGTAGGGCAGAGCTCCGAATTCCCCCAAGTTGCCACTGTCTACTTATAGTGTTTGTGGACTTTATTTAAAACAGAAGCATACAATTTTGATTGGGGGGTTACGTTCCTCGATATCTCCTATGGAATTCACTTATTGACGGTTCTATCCCTGCCATATAACGACAAGAGCGGATGCCGGAGTTGACCAATTTTAGTTTTCTTCACAGAGTTATTTTAGTTTTACTTTGTCTTTTACCCTTTTTACCACTGCATCTTCCCTGAATAAAGGGCACAGTCTCTTCACAAGCACGTGTAGTCACGAAAATGATTTTTAAAAAGCTTAATTTAAAAAAAAATAAAAGTCTTTAGCCCTTTAAGTAGAGCAATAAAAAGAGCCTCTAGATATTATTATAATTCCTCACTTCGAAAAATGAAATACATGTGACCAATTAACCAACCAACAAACCACTTGTTACAAAAAAAAATAATATCTTGGTATTGCGTTGAAACATATAAATATTGAATAATTATCTGAGTAACATTTGATAAAATGAAATGATTGAATAATCGAGAAATGAGATTATTCGGGAATACACATTAAATGCTAAGATTATTATGTATTGAATTTGTGGTAGTAGATATATAACGAAAAAAATATTTGTGATTATTCGAGAACCAATGAAACAAAAGATACGGTAAGGATATGACAATTATTACATGATGTGCACTCAATGCTAGATACAGAGTGCATAATAGATCGATAGGAAAAACATGAGTTGTTGTGATTTTTTTTGATGGGGTACCTAGGTCGTATAAGACAAGATTGGTAATGTTAAGGGTGGATTTGGCATGCCAAGTAGATAAGGAGCCATCATGGGTGCTAAATATTGGACTAACAGTGCCAAATCATGCTTAAACATTCTAATTTGAGTATTGAACTACTGTGGGCTAACCTAAGATCGTCAGGTCTTAACTTTATTTTATGTTTTGTGATTGAGAAATAGTCCTTCCTACATTCATCAAATAACATTCCCAATGAAGTTTTTAGCTCTTACAAATATTCCCAATCACTTTTCACTAAAAAAGTACAAGCTTCATATCTCCAATAGTGTGGTCACCTCATTAGTTGACTATGAAAAATTAAACTTGGAAATACTCCAAATTTAAAGAAATTTTGATGTTTCTAAAATTAAATTCATTGAATTGAATTAATGCACTATAAAATAACGTTTAATTTAATTTATTACTACATTAGCTCTTGTTAAAAATACATTTATTGGCGATTTCAATGAAAATATATTTCTCCATGATATTTCAAAAGAATGTTATTGTCCATTGTTATGCAAATTGTCTATTATGCCCCTACTACCACAATCTCGTATGTATAAATTATTGGGTTGTTAATTAATGAAATGAAATTTGACTCTCTCTCGAGAAAGACAAGGATATATAGGAAGCAATTAGATAAGTAAGTAAGACGGTATATGATAACAGCGAGTGAATATCACACGCCATCCAGTGAGCGTGGGGGCCGAGCAGTACTATATATAGTTCTATATATGGAAGAAACAGATAAAGACAAAATGCGCTGAAAAGAAAAAGTAAATAAATACAGGGACACAACCGTCATTTGAACCTATCCAAATATTTAAGGTTCACATCGCCCTCCTCCTCTCTCTCCGAACCTGAAAACGACTGCAATTAGCAGCCTGTGTGGTCTGCCCGTGTGCGTGTATATACACAAATACATATACATAATATAATATTGGATTCACACACTGACTATAAAACCCCCAATTATTTTATATATATATATATGTATATATATGTAACAATACAAGACTGTCTGCCTGTCTTTGTAGTTCTCTTTTTCTTGGGTTTCTTCTTCCTGTTTATCATCATCATATTCTCTTTGTTAGAGGGAGGGAGGGAGGGAGGGAGAATTCTGGAGTCTTGAAATGGTGGATCTCCAGAAGGTGTGTTGCATGTGCGGCGATGTGGGTTTTCCTGACAAGCTCTTCCACTGCAACAAATGCCGTCACCGCTTTCAACACTCGTATGTTCATCGTCACCCATTTCATCATCATCATCGCACATATATATATATATATAGACATATTAGTGGATATGCTTGTATGTATATATTGTTCTTAATTTATATCATCACCATCATAATCTCTGATTGCTACTTGTATCTGATCCCTCTCTCTTTAAGTCTTTAACCACCAATCAAACCACCTCATCTCACCAACCACCACCACCACCACCGCATGATCGAACTATCATCATGAAATTCGCGATATTAATTTTACTGTGATTAATTTTAACTGTATGTAATTGGTTTAAACCATTTGTAATTGATCAGATACTGCAGCAACTATTATAGCGAATTAGCGGGGCCAATAGAAGTGTGCGATTGGTGCCAAAGCGAGGAGAGAAGTTCCAGCAAACACGGGAGCTCTTCCAAGAAAACAACCACTGGACACGAAAGCGGCGGAGCCACAAGGCGATCTGAATATTCCGTTGACAAAATCAAAAATCACGATCGCGAAGAAAGCCCCGGCGGGGGAGGCAGCGCAGAGAAGGTCAGGAGCCCCCGCGGCGGCGTGCCTTCTCCGCGGCCCGGTACAAGAAGGTACAAGCTACTCAAGGACGTTATGTGCTAAAAAGGAAGAATAAATACAAGTCAAAAACAAAATCTTCAAACAAGAAGAAGAAGAAGGAACAAGGAACTGGGTTCTGATAGCAGTAATAAGTGTCAATTGTAAGCTTTTCTTTGCGTGGTTTTCTTTTGTGTTTTTTGGGTGCTGTGTCTTCTATTCAGTAAATTGTCAATAAAATAGAATTTTATGAATCCAATCGGTAGCAAACTTCTCTGGTTATTTTTGGCGTCTCTCAGCTAATCCCAATTGAAATCTAAATATTTCCAGATGTAGGCTTCATCATCATCATAAAAACCTCTACATATTTCTTTCAAACTCCGCCTGCCTCTGTGACCGGTCTCAAATCCGGATAAAGGAGAAGGGTTACAGTAGATCGACAGCCAGCCTCTTGCATGAAGTTGACTGAAAGAAAATTTCTTTTGGGGATTAGATATCTCAATCAAATTAATCAACCTTCATAAGATATAGGCTGCAAATGGCATTAGTTAAGAAAATATATTAATACATAAAAACATCATGTTGTACGTTAAGGTGCGATTTTAATTAGGTGATCATCATCTACCTAGTTTATTGAAACACTATGGGACGCAGACTGCAGACAGAAGAGTTATCTGTGTGTAGGGTTTCTTCTTGGTGTTGTCACACTAGACACTAGTAGTGCAGTTTCCTCCTCGTTTGCTTTGTTGTTGGGTCGGAGAAATAAATGGACTAGTTTTAGGTGTCTTTTTGCCAAAGAATTCGTAGTACCTAAAGGTGCTAACTTTTACAGATTCATTGAAAGGCCTTTAATACCTTGGCCCTCCATTATTGTCTCCCCCCAGAAACCAAACTTGTATTCAAATAAATAAATCAACTAAAATTTTAACCGACAACAACACCCCAAAAATTCGGTCTTTGAACAATTGATCTGAATCTAAACTCGAGCCATGAAATCCGTATGCACATAACTTTCAGGTTAATAGTAAATGGAACTATTTGGAATATCTACAAAGTAACATATATACTTGCAAAGACGCAGAGAAGAAACAATGGTAGTTATTTTCCTTTGTGACTGTGGCTATTCTAGGCCATTCATTTAAGGCATGAGTTGTTGATATTTCGTTGTTACATATGTCTGTAGTAGTAGTACTGTGTTGTTGACCCTGTAGGTTTTTGTGTGTGAAATATCTACAAAGTACACAAACTGACAAGCTCTCTTCCACTGCATCTGTTTTGGCCATTTACGAGAAACCAACAAAACCCAATGCAATTGCAATCACTCTTTATAATTAATATCTCTACATATTAATTTATTTTTCTTTATTTTAATGCATTTTGTTTCACGAAAAAAAAAAAAAAAAACTCTATTTTCTCTGATTTTCTTTGTAACCTAATTGTCGGGACTGTCCTCCATGCATGTGAAGCTATATTGACGACCAAGTAAACTCTCTTTATATCTTATCAATAGTGTTAGGTAACTCATATAGTGGTGGCTCATGGGAATCCAAATATCTTAAATAAAATTTTAAAACTTTTTAACTTTCAAAATACACGTTAAATTTAAAAAAAAATTATATATTCAGAATCAGCGAATAAAATTTTTTATAACAATATTCATTATCAATGAGTTTATCGGGTAAATCTTAATTCCATTGTTTTTTTCAATGGAATTTCTTAATTTCATTGTTTTTTTCAATGAAATTTCAAATACAAATGAATTCATAACTAAAACAATGAATTTTAAACCGTGTTTTAAAAAACAATAGAATCTATATTAAAATAATAAATTATGGACAATAAATTATGGGATAAAAGAGTGTAAATAAAACTATTTCATTGATTAAATCAATTGAATAAATCTATTGGGCTCCCCTGTGCTACCAAACTGATGAGCTACCTATCATTTTCGATATCTTATATATAACCCATTAATTTCATTACACACACTTTCCTTTTTCCACAAACTACACCACCTTCCACCTTCCATTGTTTGGATCACAGGCAACTTAATTATTTTGTGTAGCGTATGAATCCGATACGATGAATTAAGCAGATTAACATGCAACATTAATTAATATGCTTAATTTTAGTCTATATGTACGCATGTCTCATGCTTAAATTACTAGCTAGTAGTGTCTTCTTTCTTGACTTTTCGAAACTCCGAATAATTCATCGACTGTCTACCTAATTGACATGTTAATCAAAGTTTCAATATTATAATGTAGACCAGACTAAGGGAAGTAAATGTGCAACATATACTTTCCTTGTCCCTATCCTTATTTTCCAAATATATATATATATATATATATATATATATATAGACACACACACACATGTATACAAAAATTCTCACACAAGGTTGTAAAATGCATACCACTTTTTCACCATTGATTTAAGTGGTCCAACATTTTATACCCTATGTGGGAAAATCCATATATATATATATGTACATATAGTACTATATGTGTATGTGATTATGAGTTGGGAGATATGTCTACGTTCGATGCATTGATACCTTTTCTTGTGATTGACTAAACATAATGATTTTAAGAAGCCGAAGGCTAGGCTCACAACCTCGTGATCGATTCTTATGATATTCATTGTCCCTTTTAGGCACATAATTGGATTGGATTCTTCTTATTTTGTCAAGATCGTAATTAATTAATTCATGACTTCCTTTCTATTCCATACATATGGGAAATTGGGAACTACCTTAATTCTAATTTGGTCACGTAATATATATCCTTTATTTTTTCGTTCATATCAAGTTTTTTTCAAGATTTATAGTCCCATATGGAATTGACATCACATAATTCAATTGAATGGTATATAAGTAAAATTTCGACTTCTCTCCGTGTTTTTGGGCCCTAAGTACTTTAGAGATGACTCAGGAGAAAAAAAACTATGCGGATCTTTAGCGCAAAGCAAACAATATCACTTGACGTATTTCAAGTGGAATTTTTTTATACTTGGTCGTTTGTTTTGATGTGTGTTTTTCATTCACTGCAAAAGTAGCACGTGCATGCACAACCCTTTTTTTTTTTCTTTTTTTTTTTTTGTTCTTTCCAAGACGTGATCCACGCACACTCGTAATCAATTACGATAGAAAGAAAGATTTTAGTCCACCAGCCACGCAGCTCTTTCGAAATCTTCTGCGCACTAGACGCAGCCCCCACCACCATACGTACTATATATTTGACACTCCACAATACCCAACATGTGGAATTGGACACACATATCAGTGCTATAAAGCTTTATCCAACGTTATGATGTTCTTTGAAAATTAGATATGACTTATTCTTTTATCTCTCTTTTCAAATTTTGTCATTTTTTTTAATGGAAATAAGTGTGTGCCTTTTACACTTTTACTTAGGTGGCGAAAAAGAATCGGTTATAGGTCGGTTTCTTATCGGATAACAATACGTGTTTAGGAAATATCTACATATTTAGGCCCTAATCTAGTTTCGGACATACTTAATCGATCAAACCTGGATTGATTTAAATCCGGACAAGTAAATCGGACAACAATCTAATCCGGGTTAGGGTCCGGATAGGTAAATTATACAAGATTATGTGTTTGAACCCGTAACGATTTTAAAACGGACCAAAATTTTGTGTTTGCACCCAAATTTCGGACATGTAACTTATGTCCAAACTTAGTTTAATCTAGGTCAAACAATTACAGTCATCCGGACCGGACATAATCTTACTACCCTAATTTTACTCCTCGAAAATACTCATCACCTATTTCTTGTAAAACATCTTGATAAATTCAAGGGTGTCCACGTAAAAAAAAGGTCAAATATAAATTTTCAGTTGCGGGAAGGATTCGTCCCAATTAACTTATCCAACCTAGGGTGGTTCCAAATCTAGTGGTTGTTAATTTCATAACAAAGACAATTTTACCATAAAAATAAGCATATTTAATATATCTATATATTATAACAAGTAAAAACACAAGCTTGCTTTACAAATTGCAATTATTTTGTTATCACAATAACAGAAGCCTAAGGGATCCCAATAAAAAGCATCCAAGTAGTAGAGGTGTCACTCTCTGGTTCAATCACAAAGTTTTGTGGGCCCCTATACTTACGTCAATTAAGAGACAAAATCCACTACTAAGAAAACTAAGATGCATTTTACTGAGATCCGTAACATTTTTGAATTTCATAATTCATATAGCTAGAACTAATTGATGAGATTAATCTTACCTTGCTTTGAGGGGAAAAAAAAAACTAATTTTGATTCTTTTTTTCGCAGCTAATGTTGCGTTTTGTTACATATCGTGATTAAATTACAAGAGTGAATTGTAGCAGTCACTTCTTAACGAAGTAGATAGCTTTGTAGGGGGAGCCAAAATTGAGAATAATCAAATCAAATATTAAGCTAATCCATCAATCTATTCTTCAGACATCACTTGAACGAGTGACCAACATGGCAAAATAGGCCTATATATTGTATGATTTAGCTACCTGTTTAATTAGCCAAAAAGAGTTCCTAGAATCAAGGTGGTGGGACACGTGGATATTGTCTTTTTTCCAACACTTGTGTATCACTAGGATCCAAAATGTCAACTCTTTGCACCCCAAGTAAAGTTCTAGAGTCCACTCAATTGATCATGACGAAGATGATGGGGAGATGAATCTCCGGACGTTATCATCTTGTCTAGTAATAATATATATATATATATATATATTAATAATTTCTGCTAAATTTTATGTCTCGTATCTTTAAATATGGTGAAAAGAGGTCATGATTGCATCCATGAAGCTCTGTGCTGTGGTTTTGACATAAAACTATCAGCGGTGTAATCTTTATTACGAGAAACCATGCATTAAGGAGTTGGTCCATCAATTCCTCTGTATAGTTAATTCAGAAAATTCAATTCCATATCATCTACGCCCAACATTACCCTTGTCAAACCTGCTTGGAATTCATGTTGTTTCTGGAGGATGTTGAGGAATGCCATGCAAGAAAGTTTTCTGGACTATTTGCCCTTCTATATATATATATATATATATATGTTCATGAGTGGATCGAGTAAATGTTAATTTTCGTCAGCAAATTAAAGAGGACGCGTTACCACATCATTTCAACTATACATTCTCTTCGAAATTATAAGACAGTCGTTGTATATATTGCATGTATGAAAGCGTGCCCGTAAAGTCAAGCCATTGAAGACTTACAAGTCAAGATTAACTGTGTGGATCAGATCAAATGTGAAAGAAAATGACTGGTGATCGAAGACTCGACTCGACTCGACTCAGACTTTTGACATTGACATTGACTCGTTAAAGTTAGGTATACAAACTAACAGAAGGAGAGCGGAATTGAAGGGTTTAGTTTCTGCCTTCTGGTGTGCCACCAGACACAGTTGGTGAGCCGACTATCACAACAACCACTTTGATGTGGACTTGATATATCTTTTACTTGTCTGGGTGTATATGATTGTGCAATATGTAGCTATGTACGCTTTAGAGTATTATACAAATAGCAAATAAGAATATCATAATTATCTCCTTCATTAATTAATTTAAATGATTTCTGACAACACTAGAATTGCTATTGTTTATGGCATTATCTAATTATGGGTTTGCTTATGAGGAGAGAAGTAAATAACATCTGTACACAATACTCTCGCAATTGATAGATTTAGGGACAAACAAGATGTACGAAACTAACATGAATTAAGGATGCCCATCGAGCCAATGCGCATTCGAACATTTTTTCAAGTAGTTGATCATGTTCTCTATGGGCAATGAGCATGATGGCAAAAAATCAATTTCGAGTCTGACAACATGTTTGAATCCTAACCCAGATTGGATTTCAGATGTAGTTAATTGATCATACCCAGATTGGTTTAAATCCGGACAAGTAAATCGGATAATAACCTAATCTACGTTAGAGTTGGGACAACTAAATCGAAAAAAAATTATGTGTTTGGACCCGGACCGAGATCTGGTTTTAAACCAGACAAAATATTGATTTCATAGATATAACTTATGTTTAAACTTGATTTATTTTGAGTCGAACAAATTCAATTATCCTGGCAGAATTTTCTCACCCCTAACAATGAGTATGTGAGTGTCATTAGTTTTAGGCGGACCCACCTCGGTTTTCCGGGAAACAACACGCTATTTTGTTTTGCATGCAATGTATGTATCTAGAATACTGCACCATGACGGGAGGTGTCTGGCCAGAAGAAGAAAAGCAAGTTGATAGCGGTTGAGGAGGAGGAAGATAAGGATGGAAAAGATGAGTGAAGAAGATCAAAAGCAAGTTGGTTATAGGGTTTGGATGGAAGCTTTATTGATAAAGGGGCTGGCAAAAGTGTAAATATTAAGCTATTTATAATTATAACTTTTGACTGCATCGTTTCTGAAACACATAGTGGAGTCCTACAAACTGGATAACGTTTTGCTTCTGGGTACCTTCGAGGGGGAGGAAAGTCGTACAAGTGTGACAACTGGTTCCTTCTAATTCTGGACTGGACCGAGTACGTCTTGGGCTAGGAGTTAATGGGGCTGACACAAAAAAAGGTTTTTGAATGGGCCAATAAAGACTCATAAGCCATGATGGTCCATCTTGAGCTGGTATATGACACTACCAACAAATCTCCAAACTGGGTTTACACTTTAAGCATATATATAGTCTCCTATATATATATATACACATACATACATACATATAATGGCTAGCTAGTGAAGTTTTATGACCCAAATAAACGAACTGTAATGGTTCTCAGTCACTCACCCAAAAGCCAAAATCAATGTTGGGAGTACAGATTACAGAATGGTTCCCGGCCTCCACAACTTATATTTCTTCTTTTTTGTTTGCAATCTTTTGTTCTTTTCCTGGTGTTTCATGAAAAGAAACAGTGCTGTCTCTCAATTATCCAACTGCACTAATTTCCACGTGTCCAAAACCCAGTTGACGAGGACAAAAGTGAGACTTTCCTCTTTTTCTTTTCTTTCTTTTTCTTTCGACCAAAAAGAGAGACCTCGCACTTCGGCTCCCACATAAATATTTCCTTCCTTTTCCTGCTTTAGTGGAGCTGCTTGCTTGCGTAATTTCTCGATAGCGTCCACAGTAAAAAAGAAAACTGATGCGTTTGTTTTTCCTCTTCCCCCTCCTTGTGAGGAGTTGATTCTCGTATTGTGTAGTGGCTTTCCACTACGCCCGGGGAAAAAAAAACAAAACTGCACTAATCTTGACCGAACACGTGGCTTCGTGCGGAGGGTCAGAATTGTTCTTCATTTGAATGGGTCCGACACCACAACTTTGACTTCGTTTTTCGAGCCATAGCAATCACAAGCAGACAAAAAGGAGCGGTAAGTTTAGCTGTAATTAGCCCCTAAATTATCTTAAATAATTTTTTTTAATGTTATTAGAGTTAGGGTTATATGCAGTCGGTTTCGGTTATTTTTTTGACATAAATTTGATCGACAATTCAATCTATTATTGGCGGTTTAATTGATTTTTTTTTTCAGTTGGTTCTCATTAACATACATTTGACAAAAATCGACCAAACAATCGGTTTGGCGGTCTGTTCGGTTTGGTACAATTGTTTTGGCAGCCCTAATTATGACTCATGGATTAAGATTTAGTGTTTAGGGCTTAAGGTTTAGTTTAGAGTTTAGGATTTAGAGCTTATAATTTGGGGTATAGGGTTTAGTGTATAGAATTTATGGGAAAAAATTGTTGGTTCATATCGTTAAGTTAGTTGTTTGAACCTGTTAGCGCATATGCGTAGGAGGTTGCGGGTTCTAACAATTACTCTGGCGTGATTTGGTGTCATTTTAGCACTGTGATTCAGCCCCATAATTTAACCAGCCCATGTGGTTGTAGGGTATTGCAAATAGCCCCTGAATTTACTATTGGGGTGAAGTCCGATAGTCTATACTTTCGATGGATTCTCTCGTAACAAAAAAAAAAAAGGATTTAGGATTATGATTTTTTTTCAAAATCATCCATATATATTCTAACATTTATCGTGATCAAAATACTAAATAACACAAAAAAAAAAACTAAAAATATATATAATTAGGAGATTTGGGATAATTACAGCTCATTATAACTAAAGTAATTACAGGCCCTATCCCATTACAAGCTTCAATGGCTAGTGAGGTTTTATGACCTAAGATCCAAATAAAGAGGAACTGTAGTGTCCCATTCACTCACCCAAAAGCCAAAATCAATGTAGGGTACAGAATGGTCCCTGGTCTCCACAACTTTTATAATCTTTTGATTTTTTTTTTCTTTTTTATTTGCAATCTTTTGTTCTTTTCCTGGTGTTTCATTAAAAGAAACAGTGTTGTCTCTCAATTATCCAACTGTACTAACTTCCACGTGTTCAAAGCCCAGTTCACGAGGACAAAAGTGATACTTAACTCTTTTTCTTTTCCTTTTTTTGCCCCAGGAAAAAATGAGACTTCGCATTTCGGCTCTCGGATAAATATTTCTTTCCTTCCTTTTCTTGTTTTTTACTTTCTTGCTTGCGTTCTGTCCAGTGTCCACAGTAATAATAGAGGTACTTCCTCACTTATCTTAACTGAACACTTGGCATGGTGAGGACGGTTTAGATTTGTTCCTCATTTGAATGGGTCCCATAACTTGACTTTTCTCCTTCGAGCCTTAGCAATACAAATTAGCCACATAAATAAAGAAAAATTAGTATCAATCCAAATAGTGGTTAGAGGTTACATAGGCTACTAATTTTTTGGTCACTGAAAAAGTTGGCCAAATTAAATTTAAAATTTTCAAACCGTTCCAAGTTCCAACTTAAAATCTAGTTGAAAATTATTTCAATATGAGTAATCGAGCTAGCATATTTTCGATTATTCGGGTAATTAAACTATTGATGTGGCATAAAATATCAATATAAAAAATCTGTCCGAACAATAAGAAACCTGCACACTCGTACATAGTGAAACAATTTTCAACTTTGAATTTTTAAATTGAAAAGTGTGAACATTCGATAATGAATTAGAAATTGACAACTCTCGGGGATCAAAAGTTATCCGTTTAGCCATTTTATTTATATTATTCAATATCATTAAACCTTTCCATCAAAAATGATTTTTCTTCTGCTTTTGGTGAGAAACCAAGACTGATATTTAATGCTGCTGCCAGTAAGCTAGCTGTTTCTTTGCCATTTTACCACAAACAGAAGAGGTTTAAATTGATAGAAGACATGACTTTTTACCAAATTGCAGACTGTTTTATTCTCAGTTTCTGTGATTCTGATACCGTCTGTGTGAGACGTCTCAATTTTCAATACTACCACATGCAACTTTATTCATGCATAATATGTAAGTTATTCCATTCATTTACTAGAATGCCATCATCAGCTCTTTGAGGGGTTTTCCTTCCTTTTCAGACCAAAATATTTGAAAGGAATCGTTAGACAGATGGGTTAAGATCTGTAGGGTATGTGGAACCCACTATATATTTGACAATCTGTATGGAAGATACCCATAACCAAAGGCTGCAGCAAATTGCTTTACAGTCTGTGTTGCATTTAGCCATGGATGGAAACAACTTTTTCTCTTGTTCTTTTTTTTTTTCTTTCATTCTTTTGTTTCGTGGAATATTATTATTGTTATTGACTTGAATGTCCAGCTCTTCATTGGGTTACTGCATAGTAGGCTAGTAGCTCATTTTCGGCCACAATAAATTTTTCATATAAATTTAAATCTTTATATTTTAGTGGATTTTACGAATCTAATTATATTTTTAGTGTAAAATAAAAATTAATTCCCCCGATTATACATCTAGAGCAAATATAGTATATGTGTATATATATATATAATGAAAGTGTGTTTTTTTTATAAATTTTTTATATAAAGATTAATAATGTAAAATTACTTAACATATTAAAATCCGATCCTCTATAAACCTCACTAATTTTAACTCCCATTCAGAGTTATTGGTCTCGAAGATGAGTAAACCCAAGGCCGGAACCAGGAATTTATGTTAGGGGGACTGTTAAAAGTTGGCGGGGGTCCGGGGGCAGTGCCCCCGGAAATTTTTTTTAGGCTATTTACATTATATCTATTTAATTGGCAGTACAAGTTACTGAAATTAGTTGATTAGGCATTTAGGCTTACTGTTAGTTGAGATTCTTAAGAAGAACTTATGAAGAAACACGGTTACACACTTACACCAAAGAAAGAGAGTATGTACAAAGTGTGTTTTTATTTAGGTGGCTTAGTGTATATTTAGGTATGAACATATATATAATTATATTTTTATTTATTTATGTATAATTATATAAGTATGTATGTATATGTATATGTATGTATGCATGTATCCATATATATATATATATATATGTGCGTGTATATATGTGTAAGTATATATATATATAATTACCAAACATTTGGGGGACTACAGCCTAGTGTAGTCCCCCCCTAAATCCGCCCTTGAGTAAACCTCAACTTTCCCATGCAAATGAACGCTTGAATATCCTACATAAGATATTGTACTCATCGAACCTAACTTACCCTTATTGGACATCTTCACGCATGTCCAGACTTCATGCAACTTATATCTTTTTTTAATGTGGAACACAACACATTTGAGCCATATGAAAGACATCGCAACTACCATGAATCAGTTAAAATTGGGTTGAGATCCAGTGTAAAAGATAACACGGGATAACATTTATATACGTTGAATTGAGCAATAACTCATACTGCGATCAAATTCACCCGTTTTTAACTTAAGTCGCTCATAGTGAAGAGAAAATCTTGCGACAAATCTTTTAATTTACGTGGAATTTGCTGGAAATTTAACAGTTATAGGAGAGTAACGTACACGACATACATATCCGCGTCAGTAAATAGTTGCCACCTCCCTCTTTATCCATCCAATCAAGTCACTTCAACATGGATATGCTCCACTATTTATCTTTCCACGTGCCTCTCGCGTGCTAATACCACTTTCTCTCCCCTCCCTCTCTCTCCTTAGTCTTTTCCCTACCCATTCTTTCACCTGCAAATGCTACAGCCTTTTTTTCTTTCTCAAGGCTATACGCTTAGCCTACGACCCTATCCCCTCGTAATTTTCTACCATATCAAGATAGCAGTACACCTTCTTCATCTCTCCCTCTCTCATGACAGAGAACCTTGTTTTGGTACAACAAAACGGTAAAGCTAGCCAAGTACTAGAAATAGTACACTCTTAATTCGACAGAGAGAGATGGAAAATGGCGGGAATATTTTCTTGAGCAGAGACAGGAGGCAAGATTTTAATAATGCAAATACTACTGGAGGTTGGGATATATTGGAGGTTAGTGCTTCGAGATTCAATTGGTCAAATCTTTACAACTCAGCGGATGCTGCAGCGGCGGAGGCGGCCGAGGACGACGGCTCCACCTACCAAGGAGCGAGTACAGCCCACGCTCTTATGTATCACCACCAGCAGCAGCAGCAAAACTACTCTCTGTATGGTGAAGACGGTTCTCACTTGCATCCGGACCCGCACTTGGTGTGCTTGAATCTCGGCAAGAGGAACTACTTCGAGGATGCAACAGTTGTTGAGCGCCACGTCATCGACGTCTCCTCCTCGGTCGGCAAAAGAGTGAAAGCAGAGTACTCCAACAATGTTGGAAGCCCCACGAGGTGTCAAGTGGAGGGTTGCCACGTGGCACTGGTGAACGCCAAGGAGTACCACAAGAGGCACAAGGTTTGTGAGATGCACTCAAAGGCGCCGAATGTCGTGGTTCAGGGATCGGAACAGCGGTTCTGTCAGCAGTGTAGTAGGTAATTCAGCAGTACATTAAACACACACGGCGCATATTAGTGTTGTTTGATTTTCTTTTTTGTAATCGGAAATCCTGTATCAAGATCATGTCCACCGAACAACTGTGTCAACTCCAAACTCGGGTGGCCAATTTATTTCAAGGATTCACTCCACATTAGCAACAGATTAGATCTGGGCAAAGTCGGTGAGCCTTTGGTCCATTTAAGGAAATAATACCAAAGCTAATGAGCGTGCAAGTTGAACTCACTACAATCCCAACCAAAATTTGTTTGTTTTAGCATTGTTTGACCCGCTCGCTTTTGGATTTTTTTGACGGTGTGAATTATTGTAGGTTTCATATGGTGAAGGAGTTTGACGAGTCGAAGAGGAGTTGTAGAAGGAGATTGGCAGGGCACAACGAGCGAAGAAGAAAGACCTCTAACGATTCTCTTATCAGGAACTCTTCTCAAGGTATGCATATTCTCCGTGCTTGCTTTCCTATCTATTTTTCACTATCTTTTTAGAGTATATAAGTATAATCCGTTTTAGGTACAATTTAAGTTTCTAGTTCAGGCAAATACTTTAGGAAAACGTACATGGATTCATCATTCATATATTGGCGGTGATCCCGAGACAATTAACGGATATATGATTATAGGAGTGGAATTACGGGTGGATCCATTGGAACAAAGAGGGTTGAGTGAAGTTAAGTGAGGGTGAGGGAAGTGATTTAAGTGATGAGATAATGCTTGAAATCTTTAAAAGTTCTCCATTTAATGTGGGGTGTTGGATGTGAAGTAGACCCTACAAATGTGTTTTTAATCAATGACTATTTTAATACCACGTAAATTTGGGTTATTTTTGGAGATTATATTTTGGAGATCTCTAGCATTATCTTGATGCGAGCCTCTGATAATTAATGAGAGGATAGTTATTTTGTCTGAGAAAGATATCAACTTAATTAGAATTGAGAATATTTAAGAGACGTGACTTAAAAATTTTAATGGATAATTTAGAAGATAACAAATTAAAATTTTCTATTATCTCCCTAATTCCAAATTGGGTGGTTATAAAATACTGAGTTCGAAACTTAAGTGACTGTACACTTCTTCCTCATTTATCCCACTTAACTATCTCTCCTATAAGCCAAACTATGTAAAGTTACTATTCTCTCATTAACTCTTTAAACGTCAATCCAAGCATAGGATCAGTATCCTTTCAAGTTACAACGATTTCATGCTCTTGCATATAACCAATTTATTCAAGTTAATTTGTGGTTTTATACTTTCCTCTACTTCATCCCACTTAACCCTCTATCCTATAAATCAAGTTAGGTGAAATTGCTATTAACTCTCATCACTTAACTCTCTAAAATATCAAACCTAGCCGAGACTACATTTTAGGGCTAAATTGTATTTTTTTTTTTGCTTCTTAAAACAAAAACAAAAAATAATTCTTACAAGTTACAACGATTTAATGCTCATGCTTATGATCGGTTTATACAATGTCCAATCACACAAAAATCACCTGTAAATGCTTACAAATAATCTCATATCTTCATCAACCACATATTGAGTGAGAAGAGAACCATTTCATTCTTGTGAGCAGAGAAGTACATGATGAGTAGTGGGAGATTTTCATACATAATGTCGTCACAAGCGGCCGGGCGTGCTTGCTCTCTTCTGTCATCATCAAACTCCCAGCTTGATTCCTGGGATCTGTCCTCAAGATCCAGTGCCGCCCTACGCGAGCTTATCGCAGAGAACCGCGCTGCAATGCTTACCCGACAGATTATTTTCAATCAAAATTCAAACCCAGCAATGGATCAAGATTTGTCTCACTTCTTGTTACAACCTCAACACCACCACCATCACCAGCAATACCAGTTGTTACCAGCTGAGCCTTATAGGCATCTGACATTGGACCTCATGCAGGCACCAAACTCTGCATTTGGGATCTTCTCAAATGCTAAACAACAAGGGAACTAGCAGAAGAAGAAGAGGAAGAAAGGGTAGTCTTGTGAATTTGAGAATTTTCAACAGTTTGCTTTTTGATTGAGTTACTATCATTTATTGTCTTGTACTATTATTGAATTATGATTTTAACTGATCCTTCTGGTGACTAAATAATTGTGAAGTATTTAGGGTTTGGCCATCTCGCTGTTTTTTTTTTAATTACCGAGGATGACACTATCTGTCCGGCCTTTTACAGTCACATTATGCTTAAACTCAGGCCAAATCGATTGTGCACACAATTTGTTAACAGATAAATTGAGTCGAGACCCAACATGAAACTGAATGGAGATAGATCCCGAAGCCATTACTATATATTACTAATAGACGCCCGAAAACACGTCTATTGTTTCGATGCCGTTGCGGCATGAAAGTAAAAAAACCCATAGTTTTAGCATTTGATACAGAGCAACTTATAGCCAAAGAATCCCATCATATGTAATTAAATTGAGTACAATCAAGTGTGACATACGCAATATTGTACTCTGTAATATTTCTGAAGTGCACATCTTTTATAAAAGGTAAAACAGGCGACCAGTTTAGGTGAGATATCTATTGATAAGATTAGTCAAGATTGCAAAGTCCACATCAGAATAAATGTTGTATCTTTGATTAATGAAATTGTAGAAAGAAAAATTGAGGATTGGTATTCTTGCCGGGCTTAATTTGCAAATGCACGTTTGGACAAGGTGCAATTATCAAGTTAGGTTTGCAAGTGATTGATTGAACAATTACAAAAGTACTGATTTTAGACCCTTTTTGACTGGTAAATGGGATTTGACGCCCCCTTTTTTTTTTAACTTGCAATGTTACCGATTGATAGAATTAATTATGATTAAGATAATGTAAGCGCCACTTGAAATATGATCCTATGGACAACTCATATGAAAGACATTAGAATTTTCAGTCCAATACACATTAACTATATTGTTCGTTTTGAGTTCTTCAATTCCCATGAACACATCGGACCCGCACGATTTTGCCTTCACAGGAGATCACCTATCCCAATAGTAAAAGTTAATACGAGATGTTGTCCTCCAGAAAAGCGCTTTGTTGATGGTTAAAAATGAAAAATATATATATATAAACAAAAGACTCATTTAATTACTGTATATATATATATATATATATAAACAAAAGACTCATTTAATTACCAAGAAGTAGTGTTATTCAAGTTTATTGGAAAACTTCGATTGTGTAGTAGGTTCTCAGAATCTTAAAAAGGTCCCACTAGTCAGGTTGTTTCTTTGTCCAAGTGTATGGACACAACATCAAAGTTGGAAAAGGAATTAAACTCTTAATTAATGTACATATGATGAATGGTTGTTTTCAAGCTTGAAATTGAAGTTCCTGATTAGTTTTTTATGAAAAAAATGGTGTTGGTAGGCATGTTTTGGGTCAGCAAAAAAATGAAAGAAAAAGTAACCACCATGAAGGGAAAAACGTACCAATCATGCATATACAACATTGAATAGATAATGTCTTCGCTTAGCAACACCCAATTCATATCTTTCTCAATGATAACACAATACATTAACATTACAAACATAGCAACTACGGGTACAGCGGGTTTGGAAACCCGGCTGACCCGTCGCTTATCAGGCAGGCCCGAAATCAATATTATTAGACCAGGCCAGACCCTGCTCGATAACATTATAATAGGATCGGATGGATAGTGTCTTGGGTGCATTTTTTAAACTAATTCCAATAATATACCTAAGCTTGAAAAATACCCGGTCGATCCAAACCCATTCCAATAATTTGAGACCGACCCTATACGTACATGCCTATTAATAATATTAAACCGGAGCTTGAGATATGTGGGTCATATTGTGAGTGGGCCTGAGTGAGGCGGAGGCCCATTGCAACGTTATAAACGTGGTAAAAAAGAAATTATCCTTCACAATCTTTTTAACTTGTTCAAATTTCAATTTTTTTCCTCTTGTTCCAATTTATTTTAAAAAAATACCATTAAAAAATATATTTTTTTATAATAATCAAACATTATATACACGTATGTATAATCCAATCGATCATTAATTGGATCACCTCTCGTTGTCACGACACAATTATTATTATCAAAATAAAGTAACATATGAAATGGAAGACAAAAGCAATAAGAATCGTTACTCTGTGATTGTGGGGGCCCATAAGTTAAGGAGTAAAAGGTCAGTGAAACCAATCTCTGATCAGGGTGTGGCCCCATACGTGTCAGGCTGGTGAAGCTCCTAAGTCCTAAAGAAACTATCCCACGTGCAAAGAGTTTGAAAAGTACCTCTCCATAATGGCGCAAGGGAAGAGTTGGAAGTTACATTCAATGGGTTTTGATCAGACTGCAGGACCCCCCCCCCCATATCAATCCCAAGAGAATATATAAGTATGGAGTAGTTATAAATTTTTCATAATAAATGTGTCAATTATAGGCATATAACACTAAATTTATTAAGAAAGTATGATTTTAAGAACTCTAAAGAGCATCCATTATGGATGCTATTAGTTTTACATATATACCAAGAATTCTCTTGTGAAATCTTAAAATGATGTTGTAAAATGAAGTCATGTCTCTTAGGGTTCAAAATATTTTTTTTAAAAATAAGTTTATATTTTGATCGGTCTTACGAACTCAGCAATATATTTTTCGTTCGAAACAAAAATTAAATTCAACATGAAAAGTGCATGATAATTCAGGATCGTTGGAATAAAACAAAAGATATTTCATATACATTTCAAGTTGTATTTGATTTTTGTTTCGAACAACAAAAAATATATCGTAGGGTTTGTAAGACCGATCGAAATACAAATATATTTTATAAATTTTAAAAAATATTTTGAACCCTAAAAAAGTGAATCCTAGGAATTAGAATCTCATTTTAAAATCTCATAGGAGAATTCCTCACACACACACGCACATATTTATATACATACATAATTTGATTAATAAGAATTCTCGCACAAGGATCTAAAGTAAAAATGTAAAGTAATGGTTATTTTTTGATGGTGTGAACCAGTGAGATTCACTTGTTTCAAATCAATATGATAAAAAGTGAGACACCTTACTTTACACTATTATTTTACATTCTTATGTGAAAGTTTCTGTTTTGTCACATTAATATATACATAAATTTTACACATACAATTCTTGTTGAGTCTTGAGACTCGATCTTCATGAGGTGTAAGAAACCAAAATGGGTTAGGAAGTTTCCTAAACGCTAGGGCAAGTGTCAAACACAAAACAATGTCCCTATTTTTTGTTTTGCACCCCATTTTGGGCAGCAAAAATCTTAATTTCCTTGTCCTCTACTTGCCTAATTCATTGATAACATATTAGAAAGATTTGACGGGTAGTTTTAATTCTGTCATCTCTTTAATTTTCTCTTGACAATCTTAAGGTACTTGAGACATAGATTTGTCTTAATCAAAGTGAAAAACAGTTCATGTACACTGCACTGAGACAACATATATTGGCCGACATCTAAATTTCCTTGAAGGTGCAAGGACGGTTCCAACCTTGTTTTTTTTTAGGTAAGAACACTTATACTACAATCTATCAAATTTAAAAGATGAAATAGTCGTGATTAGATTAATTTGCAGCACCAACTTCATTTTTTCTTAAAAGAAACAAATCAATCTTATGCATCTCGATATTTTATCTTATGAATCATGTGGGGCATGTGTAACTAGCGATTTTATAAGTATTATAAGCGTCGATCTTAACATTTAAGATAATCGGGGCAAAAAAAACACGGGATGTTTAACATTTTTGAAAGAATTGGAATTGTGTAACAAAACCCATGCAGCTTAGTAGGATGAACATTATTTGTGCCTCATTTTTTATTAAGTACACTCCACTTTAATGTGTTTTTAAAAGATTAATGGGATGTACTTAATAAAAAATAGGTTGCAAATAATGTTTATTGCCCAGTAACTAACCCTATCAGTGTATCACACACTAGCTAGTAGCTAGGCTTTTGAGTGGAAGTAAATAATAAATACATAAGCACTAACGAGTCAACTAAGGTCATACCTAGGCTTTGGTGGACCCCATCTCATGATACCCATTAAATAAATACTATATATATGATATGATTACTACTAATCATATCACCAACACATGCAAAATAAATATTGATATCTCATAATGACTACCAAAGCTTAATTAGTAATGTTAGTAAGAGCATATGTGGCTTCCATCTAGGAGACAGCTTGACTGCCCTTTTTCATCTAAATATTCCAAGAAAATCCACACCCCCCACCCAACCCCCCACGTCTCTGTGTCCCAAGTCACATATTTTCTTTAACATGATTACTGCATTTTCCCGGAAAATTGTGGGACCAGACAAAAAGCATAGAAATGCCATTACCCATTTTACTCTACTTTTTTTTACTTTCCAGTAGTCTTTCCTGCAAAGTGCAAATACCCCACACCCCCGTGGGATCCCTTTCCTTGAAACCAACCAAACACCTCTCCCCCCTCCCCCAAGCCCAACTTATTTTCTTTCCATTCTTGCACAACTTTCACCATCTATGGTTTCCCTGCATTCTGAATTAATTGATCACTTTTTCTCGTAATGAAAACGAAACATGCATTGATAATTAATCGTACTTCTACATAAATAGCTGGGAATCTTAATCATCACTTCAAAGTATTAGAGTTAACACTTGAGAAATACTGAAAAAGAAAATAAATTAAACAAGTCCTAATTGAGTAATTTCTCCTGCATTTTATGATACCGAGTTAATGATGATCACCCACTTGAGAAAAACAGTGGATTCGATGTTGATGAGCCATTTGCTTGATAACATCTTGGCGGAAAACAATCCAAGGAGATTCGTGGGGGTGACACGGCCACGGTCACCGAGGAAGTTGACTGAGCCCCGGAGAGTTCCGGTGTAGACTCTGCAATTAATATTTTTTTAAAAAATAACTAAAGGATATTATAAGGGTTGAGAATTTAAACAATTTAGTCTTACTTGTGAGATTTTCAGAGGAACTGCGAGCATTATCGAGCTGTGATTTCTGGGTTTCTTGGTTTGATTGATGGGATTTCCGGCGACGGCGATTGTGATCAGCCAGTCTCCTCCTGCAGCTGCGTTTTCCGTTGTCGAATTCCGAGAGAAGGTGGAATCTGCCCATTTTTAAAAATAAACTTTTTTATATAATTAATTACTATTACGGTATTAGGACACTGCTGATATTAACAAAATGTACAGTACGAAAAGGGAAAATATTACGGACACGATTGCCCTCGGGATTTCCACTTGTACGGAAAACCAATCATTGGCTATCAAGCCTGATTACGGAGGGCATTTTCGGAAACTGAAGCCTGATCACTGTCAACAACAAAACTATATAGACGAAAATGCCCTCAAGGTTAGCAGGCTAATCACGTATTATGGGGGGCATTCAGGTCATTAAAGGACACTCACAATCTTCTTCCTCGTTATCTATCCATGAAGATGTATAATCAGGGTTAATTAAGAAAATCAAGAAGGGCGTTTAGGTAAATTGAGAGAACCTGCTACACTGCTGGCAGAATCGCTGAGTCAACCCTGCCGCGATAACAGTAGCAGCCTTTGAGTGGTACTCGCAGACCTTGTGTCTCCGATGGTAGTGCTTTGCGTGGGTTAGATCGGCATTGCACCCTTCAGCCTGACATCTCGGCGAATTTGTCGTTCCCGATTCTGACGGCCTGGATCGCCGGTACAGCCGGTTCACGAAATCATCCTCTGCAGACGAGAAGTAAGTCCTTCCGCCCAAATTGAGCCCAATCCTCGCCGTGAAGTCCGCCAGAGGGGAAACCTCCTCGCTTTTCGGAACCACAAAGAACCCGCCTCCTCCACCCGAAACGGGCACAGAGTCCAGGAGCGAGGAATGAGGGACTGCGAAGGCCGACGCGCTAGAAAATGCTCGTGGGTCGTAGAAACCGTTGAGGTTATTGCTGTGATGCGATTGTTGGTGGAACAAGTTTGTTGGAGGATGAGGGATCATGGGTTCGTTGTGGAAGGATTGTTGATTGTAATGATCGAAAATCTGACGGTTCGGATCAGTTTCTTGGGTCGACGTCGTTTCGTCCCCTTCGAGCATGATCGATGACGGGTTCCCCCATTCGTACTCCAGCATCTTCTTTAGGTAGTAGTAGTAGTACTCTTCCTTACTCGGAGACGTCGTTTTAGGGTTCTACTGCAAAAATGAAAGAAAACAGTGAAAAAGGTGTCAGCTTTGAGATGAAATCATTGAAATAGTGAATTGGGTTTGTGGGTTTGAGTGGGGTTTCTTTGTTTTTAGAGACATGTCGGTGTTAAGGAGGGAGAGACTTAGAGAGTGGTTTCTTACTTTCTTTTATGGTTTTTATATACAAAGTGCTGTAATAGCTAGCTCTGGTTAAAACTTGGAAACTCAGCAATGGCAGTAAAAATTAAGTACAGTGGCCTGAAGGAAAGAAAGGAAGGAAGAAGCAAGGTTGAGAGGGAGGGATCGAAGTTTCGAGAGATGAATTAAAAACCCTAAGTTGCTGCTATTTGCAGAGTTGAAAGTGTTCCTTTCTCCATGAACATTTGAACTCTCTCTCTCACACTCCTTTTAAAAGCAGCATTAGATCCCAAGCTTTTTATGGTTTTGGAGAGCAGATTGAAGCTTGTGCAAGAGAGTGGATTTACGGTTTTAGCCAGTTTTTAACATTTTCCCAATTCTTAACAGTAAGAAAAGTAGCTGCAGGCTGTAGCTTTCCTTGTTTTGTTTGGTAGCTAGCCTTGGCCTCTCTTCCCTTCCTTCCTCAAATGAAGGGACTTATTATTTCAGCTTTAGTAGCAGCAACAACTCTGCAGTGCAGTCTCGAATAAAATAGTAAGTTAAACAAACCGTGTGGGTATGAGCCACGTGGAGACCTTATTTATGACAAGGGACCCACTACCTCGTTGATAAATTTTTTCAATTATTATGTTTTTATTCTTTTCCTATTATTATTTTTCATGTCCGTCTGTTAATTCAGTAATACATTTTTGCTCTGTGTTCTCTTTCCTTTTGCGTCTTATGTTGTTTAGCAAAACATAACAAAACCTGAAGTTTCTCTAGTCCTACTCACAACTGTTTTATTTGGTAAACTATCCTTTTGAGTTGGTGAAATTCTATCACCATGCATATTAGACCATATATCTAAGCTATAGATATTGCGAGGCCAAAAAGCATAATCTCTAAAGTAAGCTTCATTGTTTTCATTAGTACCAATAATCGAAAAGTTTTCTTAACGACTAATACAAAATAATTTTATTGTCTAATTAGTTATTGGATCCGTTTGGTAGACAAATTTTGACAATAATATATATTATAATATATGTTGTAGACAATATATGCTAGTAAAAAATGGTAGCATATATGATTCCTGAAATACTGATAGGTATTTGATTGTACTTTTGTTAGTAGCATAAATTGTGATAAAATTATTGTGTAAATTACATGTAGGGGTATTACCTTAAACAAAATAATAATCAACTCTTAAATAATTTTTATCTAATGATTTATTTATTTATTGATTTGTTGAATAAACTCAGAAGTGCATAAGCTAGTTGAAATCAAACACACTCCACAACGTCGGCGATGGGTATGGGTTTTGCATCCAATCGATGGGTTCTTCGAAGAGATGAAGCTGCTCAATTTTTATTGCAATATTCTACGTTGTGTATGGGGTGGTCTAATTTGGGTTGCTGACTTGCTGGGTATGTGGGTTGATGATGTTGTTGTTAAATTTGGTATGGTGGAAGACAATCGAACAAGGAGTAGGGGCCGCCGGTTCGCCGGAGTCAGTGAGGGTGGCGACGCCAGACAGTGTTTCTGATGGAGATCAACGACGGCGGTAGAGCTGTTCTTTGCGTATGGGCGGTTTGTGGAGAAAAGTGTACGGGTAATTTGGGTGTTTCAATAAATAAATGAAGAGTGTTTGGGGATAAATTTCAAAATGGCCTCAAAATGGTTTGATTTTGAACAATTTCCAAAAGACCATAATATGGTCTCAAAATTGTCTCGGATTTTGAGCCATAAAATGATCGTTTGGTTGCTACCAACAATATATGCTAATAGGTAGCATATATTGTCCTCAAAAAAGTCTTCCAAACAGGCTGGTTATATGAGGAGTCATTTTACTTTAGACACGTGTAGAAATCTCGTTAGGCAGGAAGACACGTTGACCAAACTCATATCACAATAATGCTAATGATATCCTGGGATGATCGGTCGTCAATTCAGAGATCTGATTTGATGATCTCAACGGATGGTCGGATTAAGGGGACACTCAAATCACTCACGATAAAAAGGGAGAGAGAGATTCAAGGTAATTTTTTAAATCACTACTTTGTGATTATTTGCCCCTCTTTGATCTAGAGACTGACTCCAGCTCGGAGCATCTACGATTGTTAAGCTTGCTGACCATTGTCATTTTCAGGAAAAGAACAACAAATATCAATAGAAGCCTCTAGCCGAACAGCTCAGAGGCCCATTTTGGAGTGTGTTCAACCCATGTGTAGAATTTGCTCACCACAAGTTGGTGTTTGAAACTTAAAAAGTTATCTTTGTTAGGGTAAGTTAGTATCTATTTAATATTATCATGATCACATATAAGCTTATGAGAGAGAAGAATCAATAATTGAAGCAGTTTGGACTTGGATGAACTACATTTTTCAATTTATGCTCTGTCAGGCCACTAGGATTTTGCCACGTGTATTTTACTATAAACTTACTATAATATCTGGCTAATATAAATATATATAGATGAATTCTCCTATAAATACTCAAAGTAAAGACTTAAAATAAGTACACATGTTTTCATCTTTGATTTAAAACATTTGGAACTCAAATCAGTGGGTCCCATTAGTCATTTCACTTAAATCAATGATCAAAAAGTCGTACTTATTTTAAGTCCTTACTTTAAGTATTTATAGTTGCTTCATATATATATATATATATATGATATGACAATCAATTTTTATATACCAAAATTATATCTGCCAAAATTGTTTGCAAGCATCTATCTTAAAATCTAAACATTCCCAATTAAAAGTTAATTAAGACCATAATCAAATCACAACAGCAAATGTCTCAATACTACATTTCCATCATCCATGTTTTATGACAGGTAACATCAAATGGATAAATGACTGGAGAGGAGAATCCACATTTGTAAAAAGAGAGAAGAGTGGAGGTTATATAAGTAAAAACACATGAAAAAAAAGAAGAGGAAGTGGATAGGAGGAAACGATCGTATCTCGGACAGTCGGATGTATTATTCGGTGTCGCAAGTAGTTCGTATTCAATTCTGGCCCTCCCACTCTAGCACGTATAGGAGCTTTTGTACTCGCCCAAACATTGGAGGGAGTTGTTCGAAATTACATAAATAGCCCTTTTGCTTTTCTGAACAGAAAGGAGAATATGGAGAGTGGACAAGAGGAAGAGGGAGGGGGAGTCTGGTGGTATTCGGTAAAAAGACTGACACGACTTGTACGGAATGTCTTCTTAGTCAGACACGTACTTTTACTTTTTTGTTGTTTATTTATTTCGAAATTAAAAAATGTTTTTCTTTAACTGTACTCCTCTGCAAGCAGATCACATAATAACAACCCAACCCGGATGGTCCGATTGCCGCACGTGCGGGAATTTGGACCTTTGCATCTAAACTTTATTTTTAGGTCAAAAGAATTCTACACTCCTAACATGTCCGCAGGACAGCGGATCCATTCCAAAATGTTAGAAGTAACAATCATAAGCTGATCCACTGCCACTACAGAGAGTACAATTGATATCTAAATCCTCTTTTCCCTTCCTCGCTAAACACTTGGTCGATTTTTCGGTCTGTATTCACTAATATATCTTTGATGATAACTGATTAATAGGTCGGTTATTGTCGATTCGATCTGGTTTTTTTAAGATTTCGAGAAGTCGACCAGTTCGGTCCGATCGATTAATTTGGGCAGATTTAGCTAGAAGGATGGGATAATGGAGGTAATTCATGCAATTAAGGCTCCAGTCCACTATCTATGTTTGTCCTTTGTAGGAAATTGAAGTTTCTGAAATAAAAAAACCGAACAAGTTGAAGATAAGGTTTTTTCCTTTCTCCTGCCTTTGTCAACATGTCATGCCCATAATCAGACCAAACAGTTTTGACAAGCAATTTCATTAACCGCCCAAGCTCACCAGGAATCATCTCTCAAATAATTCTCAGTCAAAGACCACCCTTCTCACATGGGTCATTCATCAACATCTACTTCCAATGCCTGGAATAAATGCACACCTGTCCTTGCACAAGAAACTCTCCAGACAGCCATATCAACAATGCCGGGGAGAATCCACTACAACCTAACAACTGGATTTTCAATCCACAACTCAGAAGAAGCCAAGGAAACTGATTTAAAGTATGAAGTTTTCTGAACCACCAGTCTTAATTCTACTTTGTTCAGATGCATTTTTCCCTTCACCAGTCTCTTCAATGGGGAAAAGCTAACCCGTCGGTTCGAAAAATAAGTAACCAGTAGAGCTATTAAGCCTGTAAGTATAGTTACAGGTAAATAGAGTCATCTAAGAGAAACTAGCACGAATGGCCATAACATGATTAATTCTAAGGCATGATGTGTATATAATGAGATGCTTCACCCAGGCACCGAGTATTGTACACTAGCTAAAAGCATGAAACCCATGCCAAATTCTTAGCAGCTAGGAAAAGATCGAAAGAAGAAGAGACAGGAAGAAAGAGAAGGGAAAAACAAGCACAAGTAATTATCATAGCAGTGTGTAGAGACCATGTGGAAACTCTGATGAAGAGGACCACATGAAAACAATAAGACAGGGGACTAAATGACATTTACCATTGTTCAAAACAGTTCCCATGAAACTTCCATCCAAACTTTCACGATTCAAATTAAAATGGTCCCTGAAGCTGACAATCAGTTGAGTAAAAAGCCAGAGAGTATATAGAGCCATCACAGTTTATTCAGCTCCCAGGCCATTATATGCACCACATATCAAAATAAATACTGCATCTTCCAGAAGCAACAGTGCATAAATTTAAGTACTCAAACCAATATCCATGACCGAGCATGAACGTTATAAAAACGGTCTACAAGGAGGAAGATTAGCAAAACCTTTCTCCCCGATAGGATTATGGCTAAATAATGTAACATGGGAGCTAGAAACAATTTTGAGAAACATTCACGAGACAGACTGTCCAGCCTCACATCAATTTGGTTAGCCTGTTAAGTTACAAGAGCTCTGAGCACACCAGGACCTATTTTCCCAGACAAGGCACCTTTTTCTGAAATCAAAAAGGGCGTTTTCCTTCACAAAGCTTTGCAGTTTCTTTGCTTTAAAATCAACACACTCTTGGTCTGCATTATGAGAATTGTAAAATAAACTTAGCGCGGTATGTCCTCCTAAGTTCATTATCTCTGTGAAAACATAATTTGTTTAGTACAACAGAATAATAAACTTAGCGCAGTATTGTATGATGATTGTATCAGTAAATGGTTCCTTACAGCTTGCTATGGCATAATTACAATCTGCTGTCTCGTAGACCTCCTAAAAGAATTTCCCAAATGTACATTGAATTTTTGTCCACGATTCGAAGCGCCAAGAACTCTCCTACCAGTATATTACATTGAAATCAATTGGACTGGGAAGAATAAACAGGTTTAGGCAACTTGCTGAACAGGTGGTCCGAATAGTTTTGCCTCTGCACCTCGAAAAGGGGGACCTAACTACCTCAAACCCAAGAATATTCCTATGCTGAACATGCACACAGTTGAAAAGGAAAGATACAATGAGCAGACTGTTGAAAAAAAAGTTCTCCATCAGTAAATCTTAGTAATGCAAGTTGAAAGCCAGAGTATATATACATCAGTATATAAGTGCAACTGGCTATACAACCTAGTGGAAAAGCTTTCCAGTACTTTAGGCCTATAACATATTTAGTTGATTCGCTAATGATGTGCTAAGAAGTTGTGCTTGTATATGTATAATTGACTGGATATAGTTCGTAGACAAAATAAACTATTTTTTAGGAGAAATATGTGTATCCATACTGTGACTGATCATTTCACACACAGACAAGCAACGAGCTATGTGAAAGAACAGATAGATCCATGGAGCCATCACACGTCAAATTTCCGCAACAATTCATCTACTGAATAAACCCACAAACTCTAATTTGGTGCTCACATTTGATAAGTGACACCAGAAAATTTCTTGTTAAGGTCACTTTTGAGCATGAAATCAGAATGTTTCATTAATGTAATGGTTTCATAAGTTAACTAAAGAACAATGACATTTTATCTGTATTTTAAGAAATCTGTTAAGAGAAACTTATAAGATGCTCGTAGAAGTGTATCATTTACATTGGTTGTTAACCAGATTGACACAGTTAAGGGGACCGTTAATTTGTTTTCACGTTATCTCCATCTCCGCAAGCTATTTTTCGGGTCACGTCCCTAGTGGCGCTATCCTGATATGTGACACATTGGTAAAGTTTCAGGCTGCAAATTAGACGTCACAAGTCCAATTCTTCAAAATAATCTCTCTATCTATTATGTGTGGCCGGGTAAGATGTGCTTACACCTAGGTGACCTAGCATATCCCCGACCTTGCTCACTATCCATGTGCACAAAGTTATTTATATTTTTAACCATTTTCACATATTATGTGGGAGTAGATCCACGTACATCTTGTTTGTTCCCGACATCGCTCACTACAAAAGCGTTCTACATGAAAATTGTTTACCTATCGACTTGACCTCGACTTAACTTATATATGCATTTAACTTAACGTAAACTTAAAAGTTTTGGATTCATTTTTTTGTCCAAGTCTACTGATTTCACGCCTACACTTTCCCTTAAACAAAATAACACAGACAGAATGTGTGAAAATTAATATAACACTGAGCAGCAACGCACCAGCCTACCCCTAGCAAAGCCATGAATGAAAATGTGGAAATTCAGTACAAGAGAAAGAAAAGGCATATGCAGTACTCAGCATGCCAGATTTTTTTTATCATATTAATTTTTTTACCTTTGGAAGAAACACACTATCATCATCATGATAATCAAAGTCTTTAGATCCCTATCATTTCAAACTCACAAAGCTATAATATAGATGACTGTCAAATCTCAATCACACATCTAGCTGAGTAGATCTGACAGCAGGTGCTCTAACTTAACATATTTGCAAATTTCATAAATGTAGGCCAAACTCATATCCTCATTCCTCCCTTCTTACAATAATGGTCCCAGGTCCACACATCACCACACTTGTAACAGAAACCAGTTCCACACCTGGAATCAAACCAAAAATATCAATCAGAATGATAAACCAGAATAAAAAAAAGAAAGAAGAAAGACGAAAATTTCACAAGTCTGGCAAGCTTCACAAGTTTTTCAAAAAGAAATTTTCACAATGATCTAAGCCAAAGTAAGCAGAAGCCATGCAGATGCAGAGCTTCCAACATATGACCAGCAGGACCATTGAGATTTGTTCCAAAGTCATAATCATTCATTTACTTCAACCTTAGTTTATTCGCATTCTTGAATCATAAATAACATAAACTCTGGCTTTTCCTAATTGATCAAAAGTCATAGCTGATTCAACTTTAAAGCAAAGGGAACAGGAACAAAGCATGCTGACATTAATACAAGTATGAGCGGGCCGTGACATCGTCCTCAATTTGACCTAAGTCTGCTACTATCACAAATTAGTGCTCTACCATTTTGGTTGAGCCACCAATAAGGCATTTGAGTTCTAGTCAGAAGGGCAGTAAACAGAAGACAAGTGAGAAATGGAACAAGCAGATCAGTCATTGTCTTTATCCTAATGCCAACATATTTCCCTCAACGTATTTAGATGGAAAGTAACTAAGATATGGCGAAGGCGAGCAATATTGTCATGGTGACAGACTGAGTAATGCTTATTAATGCTAGCTTCAACTTATGTTCAGGTAAGCACATATAATGATATAAACTGGACACAGGCATTCTAACAAGCGAAATTGCGATAAAGGAATAATACTGACCTGCAATTCATATGCGAGCAACCTTTGTTTCTTGCAACAAAGAACTTGCAGGCAGGACACCTCTTCCAGCGTCTGTTCTTTGCGAGCTTCATTAACATGAGATCTTCCCTATCCCTTTCATCTTTATGCAATTTCTGAAATTCCTCGCATTCAATCCCCACATGCCAGATGACCTTACAGTGTGCACAAATTTTTCTCCTACAATTCAAACACTTAGATTCCCTAATAATCTCTTTTCCATCATCAATCATTAGTGCCGAGCAGTCCTTATACGGGCAATAGAACTTTTGAGAACCAAGAATGACAGCCTCACACAATGCATTACCCCACCTATCAAAAACCTCCTTAGGGAGTATAGATCGACAATATTCAGGCTCCAACAATCCTCCACATTCGGGGACCGGGCATCCGATGCCTGTAATATTATCTTGCAACTTATAAGCAACATACTTGATCACGCAATCTCTACAATAAGCATGGCTGCAACCCTTAATTCTGAACCAATCCTGCGTAGTCTTGGGTTCAACACATATATCACATAAAAACTCTAATTTTTGGGAATTCGAAGACTGCCCAGTTTCAGACTCTGAAGGATTGAAAAAGGGTTTTCTTCTCTTACCAAAAGAAGTACCTAAAGGTTTGAAATTTAGTAACTTTACATCGTCATCATCATCTCCAGAGTAGTACTCTTGACCGTCCTCGAGGTCTATGAAATTTACTTTATTGCTGAGGGACTTGAAGAGAGAGGCCAACTGTATGTCTCTGTTTTCACTGTCCTGCTCGACTGAGATTGCGTTTTTCTTGGACGTGCCTTTGGGAGAGATGGGTGTCAAGCAAAACGCATCAAGGTCCACAATTTCAATCTGGGCTGCCTCTGTTTTCTCCAGCTTTGGCTTCTTTCTTGATCCTGTTGTCTCTGGTTTTCGCGGTGCTGGCATCTCTTTCATCGCAGTTGCCATTCTCTCCAAACCCCAGAGTGAAGAATTCGATACTAAATTTTATAATTTGGAAATTTTGGATGCTTCGTCGGGAAGGGCTCTTAGATACTCGAATCATACGCATCAATCAAGTCTTATATAAGTGCTGAAACTTTGAATCAACCTGGAAGGCTGGAAGTGTTTTCCAAGTCTAACTCACGCAAGTGCAAGGAAAAGAGAGATTAAATCTCACTTTATTCTATTATTCCAATCGGTGCCTACCATCGGCTAATAGATTGGTTTTACAGCAATTACAAGCAAAACTATTCTTATCATTAATAGATGAATTATTCCTATAATCATTAGTAGTCGAACAATTCTCCCAAGTCCTAATAAGTAATAACTTGGTAGTAGCAAACTTCCAACGTCAATATCCTAGAAGAATATGGCTTCAAGTCCATGATCTGCATGACTTGGCTGGGCTCGGTCCATCTTCATCTTATAACGACAAACCGGTTATATGTATTCTTGAGCTTATGCCCTTGCTGCTCATCACTAAGCCATATCATAGAAACCATAGAAACAGATGGTCCCACCAAGCAGCTGGTACACTTTCAAATGTGCTGATCCAATCCTGGTCTCAACCGAGGCAGGTGGTTCCAATAAACAATAAGTCACTCATCCTGATGCGAATACTAGCACACAACAAACAGAGACCGAATGTGATGGGAAAAGGGATATGGGTCCTTGTGGTGACGACTTTGGATTGACTGGTATGTGTTATCTCAACATAGAACCTACAGGGCAGGACATCACTTCCAGCTTTCGGTTCTGTGCAAGATTCATTAACATGCTATCCTCCCTTTGCTTTATCTTTAAATGAATATTATTTACACCACATTTTTTACTAAATACACCCCACTCTAGTGTGTTTTTAAAAGGTTAATGGGATGTACTTAACAAAAAAAACAGAGTGCAAATAATGTTCTTCTATCTTTAACTGTTTTTACTTGTTTTATGGTCTTCTTTTTGAAGAAAAAACACAGAGCATATGTAAGGGGTGCAAATATCATCCAAAAGAACAACGTAATGGATACAAATTTCCCTCATTTCAGCTCACAATTTCAAGAAACTCAAGTGAATGCCTCTCGCTGTTCTGTTGGAAGGTCAAGATCAGGCTCACATTCACTAAGAGAAGAAAAATACTGCTCAACCATATCACTAGACACCAGCTCCAAGGTCGGAGGATCCCACTGCACAAATGAGAAGAACCATAGCATAAACTATTATTAACGAAAGCTTCCCTGAACCTTGCATTGTATTTGGTTGGTAAACCCTCTTCCTAAGCAGGGAAGATCATATAAAACAGAGGATACCTTTGGCATCAAGTCCTTGTCAACCAGTCGTGCCCGAACTCCCTAATCAGGAACCAAGGAGGACAGAGAAAACAAGAGTCCCGAATGAAGAGACGTAAGAAACAATATCTACTGATAAACAATTACGGAACTTAATTCAAGTAATGGAGAGTTGAGAGATTCTGAACCTCGCAGAAGTCGTTGGTAATCTTCTTGGATATCCCTTGAAGAGACATTCGATACTCACGAACCAAGCACTGATCTAGTGTCTGAAATCGACCTTCTCGTATCTTAAAAGTCAAAATGCAGTGGTTCAGATTTCAATGCAATGATATTCTATATCATGAAATGACTTTTATGAGGTTTAAGGGACTCACCGATCTTAAGGAAACTTTCAGGCTCAATGGGGAAGCTTCTTTTAGTCTTCTAAGAGTAGAAGTGCACCATGGGTCATTAGTTCGTGAAGCCTCAATCTCCTGTTTATTACCAATTTACAAGAACGATCAAAAAAAATATCAGTTATATATTTGTTTCATTTTGAACAACAAAAAAATATTTTGACTGCCTTTGGCAAATGATATGATTTACATACAAAGTCCAATAAAAATCCTGCCATTTCAGATAAATAGCTACTTCAGTGCTGCTCTATTCACTGTTACAGCTCTTAAATTCTATATTATGTGGGGGTACCTAAATGTACTAGGACATATCCTTAATTTTTTCTGCTCAAAGTTTCATGGCATTAACGAATCCTAAGAAAAAGCTACGACAACCCCCAGCACAAGGCTATCGCAGTGAATGTAGGGGGAAGGGCGAGATATATGCAGCCTTACCCCCTACACTGAAGAAGTTGTTTCCAAAATTGAAACCATGACCTCGAGGTTGTATTGCAACAACTTTACTGCTCAGCAAGGGTTCTAAAATATTGTAATGGAGAACTAGGGAACATACTTACCAAGACATCGATTATTTCTTCAATTGTGTCAAGGCCAAAACATTTGTCAACTGTTTCAATCCTAACAAACAAGACAATCGAGGACCAGCAAATTAAAATTGCTATAATAAATTAAAAAAAAAAGAAACAATTTTAAAAATCCCACCCAATTACCTAATTGAGGTTCCAAAAGTCTCGTCGGTGCACTTTAAATAATAATTTTATACAAAAAAAAGAGGAGAATTTCCAACATGTTTTCAACCGTACCAGAAGGTTTCCAGAAATTAATGACGAAAATGGAAAAGAATCAAAAGATGATGCACTAACCATTAAACAAACCTGTGAAGTACACTCATCTTATCTGCATGGACAAGGTCACCATATTTTTCCAAAGAAGATTCCACGGAAGAAGGATCATCTGTAACCAATTGTGCAAGCTGCTCTTCAATTAATTGAAGCTTCTGCGAATCCAAAGAAACAAAATATATAAATGTTATGTAACCAGGATTTACAACTTTACGAAGTTTGGAAGAAGGGTCAAGCATAAGTAACTGTGATATGTGAGTAGTGTGTAGCAAGCCCGCAAGCAATCATTTCTGCCCCATCAAGCTTTTCTCCAGTCAGTGCTAAGTATTCCCCTGACAAGAAAACAATTCATGACCATGCATGTCAATTTTTTTTGCCCAAAGTGCAAACCAATCAAATAGTCTAGAATATCACATCAGATCTATATTCCAGCTTGTTCATCCAATTAACCTCGAATAGAAAGAGAAGAAGAACCATCACATGGGTTTAAAACTCATGCATGCAGTATACCGAAAACGACGATAAGAGTTTCCAGGTAATAAATAAATAAAGGAAACACTGGTCAAACAAATCAAGTTAATTTGAGAAAGGATGAGGGTCCATTTATCGCATAACATATGCAGGAAAAAAACATCTTCAAGATACTTTCACAGAAACACATGCGTGGAAGTAACACCTTATTCATCATTTTCATTCTTACGAAGAAAATCAGTAATTAGTTTTCACTTGTTCTTCTGCGAATAGCATCTGAATACAAATAAAAAAACGAAACATCATAAACAGAGGTACAGTCTCCATTATATGGAGTGTTAAGTCACAAGAAAAATCTCAACAATATTCCAATGTAACCTGAACAGTCGTTAGTGGAAACAGAATGAACTCTGGGACCAAATGTAATCTCAGAGGTCTTAGGTTCAACTCTCACATGGTGTATCTTGGATTTAAATACTAACGGTTTGGATTTAAAATAACTAACAGTTTGGATTTAAAACGATAGTAGTGGTTTTGTGGCTATTTATGCTCCTTTTTGGGGTTTATTCTACTATAACTGGTCTAATGTGGCCGAGAGGTTCCATGCTCTACTAAAAAACATCGAAACCATATATTCACATTTTCTTGTTTGCATGAGTAAATATATTTCAAATAACATGTGAAGAAACAACAACACCACGAAGGACCTAGAGAAGAAGACGAGGAGAAGAAGGAAATGCAAAAGTTCAAGGGACTTAAAAACACATTCAATAGACTCTGGATGCTTATTCTAAATTTAATCCACTGTATTATCTCTTGCATATATAAAAACTCAAAATAATTTATAAAAAAAAAAAAAAAAAACACTTTACCTAAATGCCCAGGTAGATGGGAGAGGTAAAAGGATGCACCAGCATCAGGATGGAAACCAATCAGAGTTTCAGGGGTGGCAAAAACCTACAAAAATTTATATTAAATAAAGACACATTGGTAAGTATACAACTTCATGTTCTACCTCCTAACCTCAGTGTGGTAACTACAAAAAGATCTATGGTATAAAAGTGACCCAGTGCATGTTACCCAAGTGAGAAAAGTCAGTATTTCTTTTAAAGGCTCCAGGTAGTGCAAAACCCTTGAATCTATAAATGGCCGAGTATTCAAATGAAACATGCATATATAATGTGCAATACTATTGACAAGTTAGTGAAATATTTTTGAAATATTCAAAGCTATAAGAGAAACAATATTCAATAGAATCCTCAAAACAGCAATTTCTAATTGTAAGGGAAAATGGAAAAAAAAATGTTACTTACAGTTTTATTTGTTGCAACCTTGAATGTCCCAGGAATTGATACTCCAGCCCCACCACCCATGGTAATCCCATTCAAAAGAGAAACCTGTGTAGAGATTATAACACATAACTGAATGAGACTGGAAAATGGATATCCTATTCAGAAGATGATGTGATAATATGGGCCAAATGTTAATTAGCACTTTCATGGTACTTTTAATTATAAAAATTTATTCATTTCAACACAAACACTAACAGTCACTAGCCAGCCACTTATATCCATCATTTTTAAACTGGATTTGTTCTCGATTGAAATTTTGCTCTAATATAATTTAAATATTCAAAAAAAGGCCCATCAACCCTTCTACTTTTTTACAATAAAAAAAAACGAGGCCCTAAAGATGGACTAGCTTCCCCATCTTTTATTGGTTCTTTCTATAATATGCAGCTAAGAAGTAAGAACCAACCATGAACAGCAACATAATGCCTTTCTCTGAAGAGTAAACTAAACAAAAAAGGATAAGATGAGCTCAAGGAATCCCGTTCATGAAGGTTTAAGTATATATTATTGTCACCTCTAAGCCTAGGAGTTGAGACAAAGTCATGACAGGCTGAAATGCCAAACAAACATCACAAAGTTCCGAAGATATGCCAACCAGTACTTTTCCATACTTCTATTTCTTTTCTTTTTTTTGCAAGACAGATCGTAATGTTTTATTATTTTCTAGCTTTTTCCAGATTCTAAATGAAAATTTTATGCAAAAGATCATATCAAGGTTAAATTTATTGATTCTAAAAGTAAAACATTTCAAACTCGAGACCAGTAACCTATATTGACAGTTGGCATTACAGAAATAACAGATACTCACATGCGGCTTCAAATATGTACCTAGCAGGTATATAAAGGTGTATAGCGTCCTAAAAAATTCCTTGCAATCTTCTACCCTCCCTGCAAATAAGCAAAGGATCAAAGGCCTTTCAACAGTAAAACGACAGGAAGAGGTCACATGAACAACATGATTAGCATTAACATGTCTAACAAATCAAAGCAAATATGAGTGTAAAAGCACATATAATTTTAATAACATCAAAAGAAAGAAAGAAAAATGTCCAGGTAAATAGAATTGTACATACAATATACAAAAGGACCAAAACCAAAAATGCCTGGGCAATATGCTATTTATTTATAGTTGACTTATGAAAGGTTCTTTGATTTTCCTTCTAGCTATGAAGAAACAAGAATCTCAGGCAAGGATACCAAAAGACTCAAATCCAGGAAAATCATGATTTTTCTGTTTCATGTCATTGTGCTTCCATTTATATACGTAAAATTAAGCCAGCTAATCTAGGTGTGAGTTTACTCAAGTTTCACGGAATCACAGCAAAATATACGTAAAGAACTCCAGTGCACAAGGCTCCCATAGTGGGCATCAGTTGTGGAATTCTTAAAATTGCATGCGAGGATGCAAGCAAAAAAGGGGAAAAGAATTAACTACAGTAACAAGAGCCACTGAACCATTAAACTAAATAGTACAAAACAAAATCTTCAAAATGTTGGGCATCAGTTCAACAACAGATTTATATCACACCTTCATTCATCAAGACAAAGATAGAAACGATGTCTCCACCAGCACAAAAAGCCCTGCCACTGCCCTTCAACAAATAAAATAATTTTTGAGCAATCCAGTATAAACGACGATGATATTTGACTTGAAAAAGAAAAAAGAAAAAAAAGGACTTACTTTCAAAGCCACAAAACCAATATCGGGATCTTCTTCCCATGATCTGTACAGTTTTAACAATCTAGCACCCTGGAAGCCATAATATATCTCTCAGTCATAACATCCCTCGTTACTTTCTTCTTCTTTTCATGTGTGAAACAAATGACATAAACAACACGGACCCAGAAGACTAATCATTTCAATACGTTGATCCCAACACGGAATCAGATTAAAACCAAACACAACTGAAAACCAATGCAGAGAGAACAATTATTAGAAATTGATCCCTCAAAGGTCATGTAACAACCGAAAATTCCCACTTTCAACAAATTTCGCATCATCTATATAAACTCAAAGAGTTAAACAGAGAAAACTGATATGGGTATGTTATCGAGGTAAGATTTCCCCGAAGCTGTAAACAATAACCTGAAAAAAAAAGAAAAAGAAAAACACGAACACACCATGTTGGTATTGAGAGCATTGAGAGCTGAGGGCCTATTGAGAATTGCAGTTCTTGAATAAGCTCTGCCTTCAACTAATACCTTCCATAGAGAAAGGGAAAGGCTGTTAATTTTCGAACTCGTCTGCCAATGACCGTAAACATACGCGCAAATATATAGGACAAGAGAGAACGAGGAAATTGACTGACTTGGCTATCAAGATCATCGAGGACAGCACAGTTTGGATGAGAAGCAAAGTTTCTGTACTCTGAGAGAGAGCGGCAAGTCTGGAAGCAGCGCCTTATCAGTGACCTCTTCATCCCTCTGTGCCCGTCTCTCTCTCTTCCCGCAGTATAATGGGCGTGCAATGATTATAGATTAGCATTATATGCACTCAAAAATAACTAATACGCCCGAATCTTAATCCATCACAATTAAAAATATAATATTCCGTTATACACCCCTTTTTTTAATTTAGAGTAAAAACACAGACTACACCCATCAAAAACCCTAAATCTTAACTCTGTCACGACAGCACCTTCTTCTCTCTTGTTCTTATAGCCCAAAGAATACAGATCAATGGAGTCTATATTGTAAAGAGGCAAGTGGTGTTTAACACATCATAGAGAGAGACGGGGGAGATTGTAAATAGTCCTACTCATAATTATAAACGAAATTAATTAACCAGTAGTGGAATTATTTTTGCCAAAGTATTCACCAGTAAGTATTTGAAGGAAATAATAGGGTTTTGATGACGTGTTACATGTGGGTTATTGATGATCAATCATAAGGATTAGAGACCAACAAGTGTTGGCTTGGTTGGTAATGGATTGACATAGACATGTGTGTTCAAGATTCGATTCCAATCACAAACGTAATCTTCTGTGTGTATTTCAAGAAACGGTATACTGGAGTCAAACCATATGGACTTGAGAGATTCACTTTCAACTGGGAGCAATACCTTTTGTCGTCGTTGGTCATGTTTTAAGGTTTTGCCCAACTCACTTACCCTTTCGTTAGGTGAGAAACTTCTATACGAACAAACTTGATAACCTGAGTTTAAACTCATATCAAATGTGATGCCGAAAAGACTGAAGCGGCCCAACCCAAGTCCAACAATAAGCAGGCTTAACTAGCCACTAGAAAATCGGTTATCCAATGTTAGGTTTGCCCAACTTATATACTGCAACTCAGGGCCAGTTACCACCGATGTAGGATATTTATCCGCATCATTCTCTGATGACCTGAATTTAAACTCATATCAAATATGATGCCGAAAAGACTGACGCAGCCCAACCCAAGCCCAGTAATAAGTAGGTCTAACTAGCCACTAGAAAACCGGTTATCCAATGTTAGGTTTGTCCAACTTATATACTGCAATTCAAGGCCAGTTACCACCGATGTAGGAGGTTCCTGGGGTTTGCTGTAAAATTTTTTACAGCAGACTATACTGTAAACTAAATTAACGGTGGGATTTGATTTTGTTAGATCTAATGGATGATATTTTAAAAGTCAAAAAGTTATTAATTTCTTTAATTATCAATTTCTCTCTCTCCAAAAATCTCACTCACGCACAGACGCAAACCACTTCTTCGCTTTCTTTCTCCGGATGACCAGAAAAGGAGTTCTCCCTTATCAACAACAATTATTCGTGCCAAGGAAACCAAGATAAGAAATCGACAAGCCAAGGAAATCGACAAGTGAAGGCGATTTTCTACATCATCTTCATCTCCCTCGATCTCTTCGCCCTCTTCATTGTCTCTTATGGGTTTGATTTTGTTTTATGAGTTTCATTTTGTTTATAGGATTGATTTGGTTTCTGAGTTTGATTTGATTTCTGGGTTTTGCAAACATGGAGTAATTGGGACTAAACTGTATTTGGTTTCTGGACAATTTTGGGTTTTGCTGGTTCACTTTGATTTCGAGTTGCCCCATTACAAACCCAAAGATGGAGTCTATAGAGAAGCCACTGTCAATGGCAGAATTGTTACACCCACACTGATGTATCCTCTGCTCATGAAAGATTCACAGGTCCTCAAATTAGAAAGATCTTTGAGACACAACTTGAAGTTTATTTTGCCTCTGTGTACACGGGATTTTTGGAGAGAGGAAGAAATTAATAACTTTTTAACCTACGTGGGATTTTTGGAGAGAGGAAGAAATTAATAACTTTTTAGCTTTTAAAATATCGTCCATTAGATCTAACAGATCAAATCCCATCGTTGATTCATTTTACAGCATGGTTTGCTGTAAAAATTTTACAACAAACCCCGGGAATCCCGATGTAGGACCTCGTGCGTCCAACCCTGGGCTGAGCAGGCTGAGTCACCCATCTTAGGCCCACTCAACGCCACACGCCCACAGGCTCACAAAACCACAAGGAAGACCCACACGCAGGCTCCGATACCAACTGATGCTGGAAAGACTGAAGCAGCTCAGCCCAAGCCCAGCAACAAGCAGACCTAACTAGCCACTAGAAAACCGGTTATCCAATGTTAGGTTTGCCCAACTTATATATTGTAACTCAGGACCAGTTATCACCGATGTGAGATATTTATCCGCATCAAAATGTGTCTAAAAGAACAAATTTCTATTATATGGTTCTCGGTTAAAAAAAAAAAAAGGACCCAAGCGAGTCGATAATTGTAGTCCAAGAAACAGTACATATCCACACACGCACACGCAGACATACGTATCAATGGGAGGGCTTGTGTAGCTTATACATAAAATGTTATATAACCTAAAGAATCAGCTCTTTATTTGTCATTTCAAAAACTTATCCATCACAAAATGGATCAACCATGTGAACTAAGTTACAAGACAAACAAATTGAGACTGAAAATTCTTTATAAGATGAATATATGACTCAGAGAATATGGAGACTAGAAGCTATCATGATTCATGGGACATGAAGCTGTTCTGCTGGCATCGAGTCCGGTTGACGGGCTTGGGCAGCATTTCAGGCCAATCATGAAAGGACCAAAATATGGTCTATTCAGCTCCCTTGCTTGCCTTGTAAGTGTTGACCAATTGCATCTGCACATCTTGAGAAACTGCCAAATGCTCTTTGTATTCCATTGTGAATTCACCTTTGCCCTGCACATGAGAAGGTTCAGCTGAGGCCCCAATACATACATCTGTACATAATATTTATTTAGTGAATTAAGTGAAACATTGTGTTTGTATAACAAATTACTATTACCTGTGTCATTGAGCGAAGAGCCGTAGAGTAGCCAAACATATTATTCAGAGGGACCTGGAAGAGAAGAAAATAATACCACATCATTTAAATTGAAAAAAAGGACTGCATGGCACCTAAAAATTGTCCAGATAATTCAATATGTCATGTGGAACCAACCAGACACTGAAACATTGGCCAAAAGCACAAACCATCGAGAAGAAAATAAAGCACAGAGGAAATGAACTGCGTTATAGAATGTTTGCAGTAGTCAGAAATCTATGGCAGTTGTATGCACTTTGCTGTTTTGGACTGAAGCTAGGAAAAGCAGAAAATTAAATAAAGATTAAAATACCAACGAACATTAGTTAGAAAAGGCCTACTCTTCCACGGGCATAAATGAGTCTGAAGACAATAAATTTAGGTTTGATAAAGAGAACCAAACCAAATACTATTCAAAATTTAGTGTGAAGAGATTCAAACAATCCAAAGAAAACTTGAGTACTTGACCATGCCTTCAGAAAGGCAAAAGATATAATTGTGACTCTCAAGATCATAAACCATGCAGAGTTGCAGACACAAAAGCAGATAAACTGTCGCATGGTCGAAGTAACCACAAGTCATTATCGTATGCAAGGCTCCCAGATTTTTTGAAAAGAAAGAAGGCCATGCTTACATGTGCAGTTATGATAGAGTCATCAGCATCTTGATCATTTCCAACAATCACACCTTTTCTCCTGTCATATTACAGATAAAACAGGTGATTTAATATTGAGGAAGGCAAGCAAAAGCTACTAGGATTCTGATAGAAAGGGGTCGATGACAAGATTCTGATACACGAGTAAATGAAATGCTCACTTGTTAATATCACCAGCAACAGTTCCCTGAAATTCTGTTGGCACTTTCAATTCTACCAACATAACAGGTTCCAATATCACAGGTTTGGCAGCAGTATAACACTGTTTCATAAAAAGGAAATTTATGATGTCTAGAAAGCTTGCAAGGTGGGTACTACCCATTCATAAAGAAAGAAAAAATAGAGCATATGAGAAGAACCTGTCTAAAAGCATATATTGAAGCTAGCTTAAATGCAAGCTCACTAGAATCCACAGCATGGGAAGCACCATCATTTAAGACGACACGAATATTTTCAACTGGATGCCCGATTAAAGAACCCCTGTATTGAGAAGTGCACCCAGATATTACAAAGCAAGTTCACATGGTACATGATAATCATAATAGCTCAAGAATCACAAAACAAAACCAAATAGTATTTACAGTACTTATAAAATTATGCCGTACAACATAATAACCATATCATCCATTGTATAAGTATCAAATAATCATTTCGCAACTGTGCATATACTAGAGTCTAGAGGATTAAAGTATATGCAATATGATAGAATTCACTGCTAAGCATAGCTTACTTGAGTTGATTCAAAGATGACTATAGTGCTTTCTAATATTCCATTTGTCGGATTGTTTCTAGAAAGTCTGGAATTTCGCTTCAAAAGTTGATTTCAATTATTCTATGTATCAGGCGTTTAATAAGTACAGCAAGAATCTGCCACAAAAGGTCAATTTAGTTTATCTCTGAAATATAACGTTAAATTCTCCATTATCGCCCTTATTTCACAGTTAACGAGGGAACATAATAGGCAGTGGGATAATTAGAAGTTGCGAAAATAATTTTCTTGACGTCTTTAAACTGAAACGTAGTTTTAAATGCATGATGATTGCCTTTCTCTGACAATAAATATATGTAGCACAGTACCAGTTCAAAGAAGGTTGGATTGCTCATTTTCACATGCTTCTGCTTATTTATAGTAATTTTTTATGTTGTTTTGCACTAAATAAAAGTAAATGCATGTAACATAAACAACAGACCCAACTGATTCTGCTACCATCTATAGATACACGACATGGTATACATAATATTAAAGAGGACAAAAATACAGCAAACCACATTCCATGCATGAAAACTGTATTCCAACATTTATTTCATTGCCTTTATAAATGACAAAAAGAACTAAGAGTCTTAAGAGTATAGAACTCACGAATTGGCAGCTTCTTTAAAACCCTTCTCGATTGCTGGGATAAAATTAGACGGTATAGCTTGCCCCACAAGCATGTTATCGAATTCAAACTTAGTGGTTGACCCTAGAGGAAGCGGTTCTATATACCTGCCAATATGAAAAATCAGAAAATAGCACAAGGGTTAATGAAAAGTTAAAGCTAAATCTACAAATTAAACCCAATAAGAACTAACAAACAACTCATTGACTGGTGAATCCACTGCAGGAAAAACAATTCTCTGTACTTTGAAGAAAGGCCAAACAGTTAGCAGGTCAATCGTGCTAATAGCCTACGTCAATGCACCTACCTGATTTACATCCCACATATAGAATTTTCAAATATAACTATGAGCATGTATGTTCATTATGCTAAGAAAAAAGTACTTACAATTAAAAAACTGTCTTCCAGGATAGTAGACCACATAAGACACACTAACAATTGCATACCTACTAGCGACAAAAGTCAAAGAAGAACTGGTCAAATCTTTTGCATCCAAAGTCCAAACCAAATCAAAAGGAGCTAAATTTTTTTTAAACAAAAAGGATTTCCAGCTAAAAATAGGTCTAACGAGAATAAACTTGCCTACATGATGGAAAAGCAAACGTACAACACAAGTTCCTTATACAATATACTCAAGGAAAATCTTCACCATCAAAAAATTAGTTGCAATCCACTGAGCACGTTCTTCGCATTTGATCCTGTCAAATGCTACGCGCTCTATAACCCTATAATGATCATATCCCTTTTTGTTACTTTTGACTTCCCTAGTTCCCTCCACTCTTTTAGCATCTCCTACTTGGAAAGCCAAAAAAAAATATGCCATACTTACCCAACTACTCGTCCAAATTGACCTTGCCCACCAGATTGTTTTTTATGCAAATAATCAAATTCAGCACGTTGAGTAACAGTCTCTCTGAAGTTCACTCTTGGCTTTCCAACAGTTGCATCAACCTGTGTTTGGAGAGAGAGAGGGGGGGGGGGGGATTGCAGCAGATTGCTTTTCCATTAAGGTGAATGTTCTCAATTTGCAAAATTTTGAAAACCTTGAATTCTATATCAAAGTAAAAGGTACAAAACCTTGTACTCTCTCCGAATACGTTCCACATATATGTCCAAATGCAGCTCTCCCATCCCAGAAATAATTGTCTGCCCACAAAAGCATCATTATAAAGTTAAAGTTGGGCACCCTAGAATAGTCAATGACAATGTGAGAATAATTCTATGGATCAAACCTGTCCACTTTCAGGATCCAAACCGACACGGAAAGTAGGATCTTCCCTCTGAAAACGGTTCAAAGCTTTCGAAAACTGTCAAGGAAATAGCGCACACACAAACAGAAATTGAGGGTGTTATCAATAGTAACAGCAGACGCCAAGGAAACAACAATATATTCGATTGCACAGGAATTCACTCACTTGTCCCCCTGAGTCTTTTGAGACTGGTTGAACAGCCAATGACATCACTGGCTCAGGTACATTCATTGAAGTCATGGTGTATCTAACTGCTCCATTTGTAAAAGTATCTCCTGATAACACAACAAAAATTAAATGTTAGTACACTTATCAAGAATTTATCTTCTTCTTTCTTTCATTTCTGAGAGATTCGACCCTCCAAGGTATGGTTGGGAAGACCACTGCAAAGCAAACCCAGGATACTAACAACCACCCCTAAACCAGCATCAGATAAATCCAAGTTGTGACGGATGGGAAGCAGGTTTCCTTTTAACCAATCATAATAAACAGTCACAAAACGTTAACTTTAGGCCCTTAGTACTAGAAGTGTGTGCATATGAACACATTCACAAGAGATTCTAAAAACTCCCATTGTGACATTTTCCTGTTTCTGAAAATTCAACTTGCCCAAATTTCTCACTTTTTTTATCAGTCTTCTAAAATAAATCAGGGAACAATAAAAGCAGAAAATTGTGCATGCACACAAATATACAATAAAAGAAGTTGCACCTGAAGCACAATCTACACCAAATACAGCAACTATTTGCCCAGCATGTCCCTCTTGAATATCCTGTGGTACAAAAAAACCCAAACACAAGAAAATGTTTAACAAAAAGAAATTTAACCCAACAAAAGTCAAATAACTCAAAAGATATCAAGCAAATGCTTCATCCACTTTGGATCAACTTCTAACAAATTCACTAGCCAAGCTTGTAAGACAAACCTCTAACCAAAAAACTTACTTCCATTTCATCAGAATGCATACGAACCAACCGGGGAACCTGCAAAGAATTGATAGTAAATACTTACCAGGTAAATAAGAAATGAAAGAAAATATCAGGATAGAAGTCCAGAAAGTTACTACAATGAAAATGAGACGTGCATCTTAATTTATTAATTGGACTTTAGCATGCACCACTTTCAGTAACAGGAATTCTCAACACATAACTCCAGATATCAAATATCTTCTACTGTGACTTGCCAATTTTACAACTGCCTTTCATAGTGGGCAGTGGGCCACAACAAATCCAAACTGCAGTTTAGTTCAGGATAATTGTAAGGTGGTGACACAAGAAATAATAACACAGGCTAAGAAACGAGACTATCCTATATTCCTATCTATGGTATTGATAGATCCAATAAGAGAGAAGGGAAAATTGTCTAAGATCGTTTGAGCATTTACAACTATAGAAATGTTCGCGGCTCAATGTAATAAATTTAGAAAAAATTCAAGAGATAGTTAAAAAGAGAGAACAGAGGCCAAAATGAACTGGATGAAACAAGAAAAGGAAAAGGATGACAGTATATTGGAGAACATAGTTTTAGATTGAAACGAGTAGCAAACTAGAATCTGCTTAGTGGGTTTCCTCTAATTTTTTTTTTCCTTACGGATTCATGTAGCAGACCCAAATATGATAGAAATAAGCCTTCACGACCATTCTAAAATTATGTTTTAAGGGAGCTATCAACAGCACATAGAGCTAATTTATCCATAAAAAATAATAGGGAACAAATCCATCTTTTGCATGTTATATCTCTTGGCATCAAATAATATTGGCAATCAAAAACAGGAGTAAGTTACCGTGATGAAGAGATGTAGGTGTAAACAGACTAAATTTTTACAGATTCCTGGCCAACAAAAGATAAACAAATATGAATGGAAAACCATTCAAATGAAACACTAATTCCAATGAACTCACCTTAATCTTCTTTCCAGTGTTTACGTTAACTATAAAATCACCCTTCCGAATGATACCCTCGTAGATCCTTCATTAACCCACATCTATAAAACATTAGTGCTGCTTTTCATCTATGCATGACCTATTTAAAGAGCTTAACAAATGGAAGTATGAGCATACGTATAGTCATAAAAAATCAACATAACTTAAGCCATACCTCAGATATGTCAACTGACCAAAGCGCCCTTCCTCTAACTTGAAAGCCAATGCGACGAGAGGTCCACTTGGAGTTCCAGACAATGTAACCTGCACAATAATAGAATATATAAATCCCTCTGAAAGATTATCATTCAAAAAAAGAATTTTAAAAAAAGCTCTTCATGAAACAAATACCTTCTCCTCATCCTTGTTTTGGTCAAGAGCGTGGTTACTAACTTCAATAGGACAAGGCAAATAACTAAGTACACCATCCAGAAGAGTCTGTACTCCCTGTAACAATGAATGGCATAAGATTAAAATGTCATTAATCTATCAGTCAAACACTCACAAGGTCATGAGAAAGTACCTTGTTCTTGAATGCACTGCCCATAAATACTGGTACAAATTTACGTGCTATAGTTGCCCTGCGAATTGCCTCCTACTCAAGAAAGAGAAATAAAATAGAAGCTTTAACACCATTGAGAACATGCAAGAATAAATTAAACTTGACTTTTTACTCAGAGTTCTTCTATATTGCCAATGTACAGTATGTTATTATTACAATCTATGGCAACACACTTCCACACAGGAAAAATCAAAGCAAATCTTCAGTTGATGGAGCACCGGCATCTCATAGAATATATTTATGTTAAGATCCCCTGCCGACTTGTCTCACAGTGAACAGAAGGGCAATAGAACATTCAACGCCTTGAACCAATTGGAGGAACATAATAGCCGTTTACCAACAAGGATTATCATTTCTTTTGCAATGAAAAGAAATAAAGATCATTATTTCTTTCCTTTTTTTTTATCAACATGTTAACTACCTGTAAAGGTATTCTCCCAATAGTCAAATAAGAAATTCACTTTTAGCAGGCCAAAATAATTTTCCATATTAACAGTTGAAGCAAAATGCATGGAAGTTTTAGCTTGACTAGTCTACCTCTCTGTACAGCCATTTTTCTTTTTCAACGTACCTCAAGGTCCTCAGTAGATATAGTCTCATCACTCAGAAAGAGCTCAGCAAGTTTGTCATCAACTTCAGAAACTGTTTCAATTAGTTCATGGCGCTTCTCTTGAACCAAGGCCTCCATATTGGCAGGTATATCTTCCTCCACAATCTTTTCACTGGAGAAAACAAAAACAGCTATAAGCAAATTTGTTAACAATGTTGGAGCATAGACCCAAAAGGAACTAAAGAAACTTCATAAAAGCTACAGACCCGTTGGAACCATGAAAGTAACAAGCTTTTAACCGCACGAGGTCAATAAGTCCTTGGAAATCATCTTCCAGCCCAATGGGAACTTGCACAGCTGCACTGTGATGCCGTAGTTTAGACCTTGCCTAAAAGAGAAAAAAATCCATCCTGAATCAGAAATTAGAAGCCCAATAACATCATTACAATAAAATTGAGTGCTTTATATACCAAATGAGAACTTGATTTAATAACAAGAAAAAAGTAATACCTGGCCCAACACCTTCCATGGATCGGCTCCCATCCTATCCAATTTGTTAATAAAGGCAAGCCTTGGAACTTCATATCTTCTCATTTGTCTATCTACGGTAATGGACTGACTCTGCACACCTCCCACACTACAAAGCACAAGAATGGCACCATCAAGTACTCGCAATGCCCTCTCCACTTCAATTGTAAAATCTACATGTCCCGGCGTATCAATTATATTTATCTACACCACCACCACCATTACAATCAAATATAAAGAATAATTCAAGTAAAGACACTCCCCAATCGTAAGGGTAAAAGAATTCGAGTGGCTTATTATTGCAGATACCTGATAGTCTTTCCATGTGCAGTAAGTCGCAGCGGATTGGATGGTGATGCCTTTCTCGCGCTCAAGGTCCATCGAATCCATCTTGGCACCAACCCCATCGCGGCCACGAACCTCGTGAATCTCGTGAATGCGACCGGTATAGAATAAGACCCGTTCGGTCAGCGTCGTCTTGCCGGAGTCTATATGGGCCGAAATCCCAATGTTGCGGAGCCGCTCCATCGACTCTTTCCACCATGGCTCCTTGTCCGCCTTTGCCCTCGCCGCACTTCCAGCAGAGAAGTGGCGTAGGATGTGGAAGTTTCCCCGTAGGAGATCGGCTGTTGGGGATGGCGACGGAGCTGACGTCGCTCTGAGAGAGGAGTAGACAGAAAATAATTGGGACGGCTTCGGAGACCTTGGAAACCGAGCCATGATGGGTTCAGGGTTTTGGGGGACAGTGTGTGAGTCTGTGACTGGTAAAACCCTAAACCCAACTAAATCCTCTGTTTCAGGTGTGAAGGGAAATTAAACAGAGCAGAGCAGAACCGGATCGGACCGTTGTAAATAAAATATCTTCTCAATTATATTATACTTTGCTTTCCTGTTTCTCTCTTCTTCCTCCTTTTCTTTTTATTTTTCCTAAACCAAATAACCTCAGAAAATATCTGAGAAAATCTTATGGAACAGTAACATGTTGTCTATCGCAAATTTCATTATCATAACAAGAAATCATGATCTTATGGTTCTCAGAGAAATTCATAATTAAAAATAAATTGTGAACGATATGATCACAGATTCACTAGACAATTGAAAACAATAGCAAAGCTGACTGAAGAAATTGCAGCAGATGTTATCTGGGAACATTCAATATCTGCACTATATGGAGCCCCAACACATTCATAAACTTACTAATGGCAGCTTGAAGCCTGTAAACTAACTCTCTGCAATAATTTATGAGTAAATTTAGCTATAGTTTCTTGTATCCACCAAAAGAAACTCTCTGAAACATGAAATATCCCCCGGCGAGCAAATTTAGCAGTCTGGTATCATTTGATTTTCATATTCCTGCAGATGTTACTTCACTTCTTTTTTGGAATTCTGTACACGGCAGATGACAAACTCTATATTGGCTGCAGCTGCAAATTGGTTTGTCCACCATTTTCAGTAAAAGGTGCAGAGGCAGAAGCCACTACAGTCAGTTCAGACTCCCGCTTCTCACCCGAGTTCATCTCCTGCACTGGTGGAGGGTTAACGATGGTCATGGATGGATTTGCATTATCAGATAAATGGCTCTTCATCTCACTGTGCTCCTGACACAGGGCACACCAATGCAGGCAGCAGTGCACAAGGCATGGGTCGCAAGGTGAATTCTGTAAGAGAAAAGGGAGCATAAACGAGTCACATGAAGTAAAAAGAAAAAACTTAATGCTATTTAGCATAAAATGATCCACCGACTTTTCAAGCTGCCCAGAAAAATGTCGCTGGATACTGGAAGTAGAGGTAAAGAAGGTGACAAATTGGAGCATTTGTTGCAAAATACAGAAGAACTTTCATTTAGTAATCAAATTGAACAAATCAGAGGGGCAATTCAATTGCAGTCATGTATCTTCTATAAACAATAATGAGTAACAAGAAAAAATAAACTTGACATAAATTAAACTGATATTCCCTGATGTTCATAAGCATAGTAGTTTACTATATTAAGATACTATTATTACATAATTTGTAACTTGTATGCAATGATGACTTCAGAGGTTGAGACTTTGCTAAGGTCTAAACATGTACCTGTGGCATTGAATCGTCAAAAGAGCTACCAATAGAATATTCAGTATTTCCGTTTACAAAGGAAACAGCGTTTGGTGACAGAGGTTAGTCCTGATACCTACTATCGAACCAATGTATAAAGTGGCAATGGAGCCAATGAACCAGGAGGTTTACACCATCTTACATTTTAATTTAATGTTTCACGACAAGACTACCAAATACTTCCTTCCTCAAGAACCATGACCATATCGGTCAGCAACTGGATGTACATTACTACAAGATTTGAGAGCAAGGATGAGAGAAAGTCTGCTGAAATATTTGGCACCAGTCAAGAACGAATAAAACAAGCATACTCCCTTGAAATGTAGCCAACTTATGAACACATGACAGCCACTGATTCCAAAATAAATAAATAAAATAGCTGCCATAGGCGAAACATTCACTTCACTTCGACCTCAGGAGAATCTTTACATCGAAACTTTCATGCATCCTACATTCAGCATAATTCTATATGACTATTGTCTCAAGCATCATGAACATAAATAAAGAGTCTAGTCGAGAAAAGAAAGCATTAAGGATTGCCGTATATACACAGGTCTCCTATTATCTGTTCTCCATCCAGTTAAAATTTGATTGCAAGGTGCATATTTTGTTTCCAGCGTTACAGAGAGTGTGAAATTTATTACAGAGTAACCATGTGTCTTTGTTCATAGAAGGATAGTAGATGTTCACAAATAACACATAATTCTATCAATATGCAAGTGATGTGAAGATTAAGAATGTACTAATGTTTTACCAAACAGTGGACTTGAAGATTTTGAGTGTCAACATTTATATGGGCATAAGAGGACATAATTAAATTACCTTGAGATGATATCTCGTCTGCAGAGATTGACGAAAGAGACCAGTGTAGATTCCACACATCCACCAAGCAAATAACAAGCTCTCACAAATGAGAAATGAAGTTTTAGGATCAATACCATGGAACATTGCTGTTGCTGCTGCAAGTACCATTCCACCTTCAACACACATGGCATGACATACACATGCGTTCTGCCAGGGAATGTCCTCCCTCAATGTTTCCACATTACGCCCAAACAACACACATGGGCAAAAGAGACCAGTCCAGCCTGAAAAACAAATAAACAAATACAGGATGAATTTCTACCAGGAAACAAGACAAAGGGTTCATATATACAATGGAAGAAGATTAGGGTCAGCATGTTCAGAGGATTTCTTTAACAGTTTAACGACACGTTCCCCAATCCAAGCAGAACAGGTGTTCAAATTCCACACCCTCTTAAGTCATGAATCTGTAGGATAAATAAACTTCTCAATACTTCATTAAGGAAGATCTACGGGGACTAGATTCAACAAGAATTCTACAATTCTCTTATGATGACTCCCTTCCCCCAACTCCACAACCAAGCTACAATAGAATTGTAAAACCAGAATCATCACCAGCATTAAAGCCTTTATATCCCAAAAAATATGGTGGTTAGCTGCAGGAATCTATAGGAAAAACTAGTGAGAATCCATCATATAAATTCTCCTTCCCCATTCATTTCGCTCAAAAAGCTACACCCTCAACTAGTTCTATAGACTCCAATACATGCTAAACCAAAACAAATGTGATTACGTGAATCACTATGTGTTCTACGATTTTATTTAATTTGTCAACGAATTTCATGGGTTTGTAATCAGAGATTCAGAATAAATTCAAAGGCAAAATTGAGGACATGCTGTGTAAGGAGAGAGAGAAAATGAACTATAGATATAAAAAAGATCGATGTTCAAGGCAAATATCACAAATACCATAGAAAAAAAAAATACTCGATGGGTCATTATAAAGAACATCCATAAAACATTCCTATTACAAGTCAGTATATGCTTTCGGAAAAATATGTCAATGCTATCATTCTAAATCTCCCGGCAAATATCATCATACTGTTCTATCGGCACCCAATATGGAAAATTCCAAGAAAGACATGAGCTTTGAAAATAACACCAAATCATAAAGTCTGTGATATATCAGCATTTAATAGCTATGTAAATGGACGCTTACAACTGTCAGTATCTTTAGCACAACCAAAAATTCCAGAAGTCCAATCTTCATCAGCTGGCGGCTCATAACTCTCAGGTAGAGGTTGCTGGCATTCAGGGCATCTATGAACAATTAGCTGCATCCAACCATATATGTACTCAGCCACAAAGAATAGTGATAAGAAAAAGGGAATTGTCAACCACATACAGTCCAAGCAAGAAGATTATGCACTCTGTGGGCTAATGCTAATCTTACAGTCATAAAGTAAAATTAAGCACGTGTATGTACTAGCATCACCGAATGAAAAATTATATATAGTTTTAATTGCCTCAGTAACAAGAACTGGATTAAAAGTTCTACGATTAACTATGATTTGCTTAGCCCTTTGACTTTCACATGTCTCTCCCGGCCAACTTTACAGTTGTTAATTGCACCGGTAAGCCATACTATGTTGGATAAATGTATTTGTATTGTGATAGAAATATGAAAAGGTAAAACATAAGAACATATTGAGGTAAACCACTAATGGTTCAAATTCTGAGGAAATGTCAATACTAGTACACAAATAGACAAAAGTTCAGTCCCATGTTCTGCATGATGGAAAAACTTCTTTGTAATAAGTCCAAAACAAAAATTTATACCCTGTAAGGAAAAAAAATCTGTGTTGTAGTCTAGTAGATCCATAACAACTTGTAACAACTACAAAAGCCTGAACCACAGAAACTCCAGATGGACCAGCATTTAAACGAAAATGCAGACCACTTGGATCAGATTTAGGTACTATATTTCATTGGCAAAAAACCAATAACAATATCAAAAATTACCCATAAACATCAGCTCACATTTGCGTTGAAATAAACCCTTTCATATCAAAATACAAAGCGTCTTCATATTCAGAGAATTTAATCATATGAATGTGTGAAGGGCACGAGACCTGAGGGACTTGAATGGGTTGATTGAGTTCTCCGGGATTGATATCTTCCGCCGGCGCCTGATCTTTGGTCAACCTCACGTACCTCGATTGCACATTCCCCTCCGCCATCTGATCAAAATTTGCAAAAACAAGGAAACCACATCACCAACTCATACGCAAACATATATATATACACAGAAATAGAGGTAATTGCGCAAGTGTAAATGATATGAAACAGAAACCAAACCGTGAATCTGAAAAAGTGGACGAGCTTAGAAGAAAATTAAGGAAAAACCTGCTCCGAATCTGAAGATTTGTATGGAAAAATTCCTTTTAGATTTTCTCTCCGAAACGCATCCCCTCCTTCCCCAGTTATTGCTGTTGCATTTCGTTTGACGCTGAACCGCCATTTCCTTAAATAGGAACGTCTTCAAAACGATGGGCCATGCCAGCCAAATAAAAGAGTTGATGGACGGAAATGCCCTCCCGCAATCTCATTATGTAGGGAAAAATTATAAGATGACCCTCAAACTTTCACAAATAAATAGATTGAGCCTTTAAACTTTATTTTTAGATTATTTGAGCCCATCAATTTACAACTTTGGTGCCCGTTAGCCTCTTATGACAAATTTAGGTAAAAAAAAGCTTTTTTCGCAACTTTTTTGTGACATGGCTATCATGCTTAGAAAATAAAATTCACATGTAAATTATTTGGTCCAAATAATTTTAGAGCCCATTGAAGCCCATTTAAAGCTCTTGAAAAATCAAAACCATATATAGATGAACCATAAAAAACAAAACAAGAAGGAGATGAAGAACGGCTTGACCTAGATTTGGGGGTTTCGTTTCACATTTGGTTTGGATGTGAGGGTGGCCAGGCAAGATCCAACTATTCAATGTCATTTCCATACTCGAACTTGTATTTGTTCGACAAGAACGCTTCCTGGGTTTCCTCAAAGAGGATACAACAATAGGACCCAAGCTGAGCTGTTGGGTCATATTCACAGCATGAGTTTTTATACTATCATTGTTTGACTTTGAGCTTTTTGTAGTCTTCAAATAACCCAAAAAAAATCAACGGCTCAATCGATCCGTTTGTGAAAGTTTGAGGACACTTTCATTAATAGCAAAAATGATAAAAAAAAATCCTAACAATTGGTATCCATATCCCAGTTATCCGATCTTTGGGATGTAGATTATTCAAAGTGAATTTGTGATCTTCACATGTCTCACATAATATATTTGAAATCTCGTACGAGTGTTGAATAGCAGTAGAATTTTATCATAAAGTGAACTAGTATTCCTTCTCTTATCTTAGCTTATGTTGTAAGTTATTTCTTTATTTTTTAATGGGGTAAGTATGAAATTGACCCTTATACGTTGCCTTTTGGATAAAAAAATCTTTAATTTTTGTTTAGATTAATAAAGCGTTTGCACTTACAAAAAGAGTACAAGATAGCCATTCTGTTAAATTTCTGTTAAAAGGCCTAAAAAATGCTAATTTGACATTTAAGTACAATTTTTTATTTTTCATTTCCTACTTGACGTATATATGGATGTAACAAATCAACAAGTGACACGTGGCTAATTAATAAACAAAAAATCATGTCAAATTTAAAAATCTTAAATTGAAAATTGAAAATCCAAATATTCTCTCTCACTCTCTCTCTTATTCGCCATTCATCTTCTCCGGCAACATCTTTGATTGCATATTTACTCAGTTCCCCAGAGAAATCATCCAACATCCAACAAAGGAGAAGGCATGGGTATGGTGGTTTCCAGATATGGGGTCACAGTGCTTTTTAGCTGGTGGAGCGGCAGCATGAGATTGAGGCCGTGGATGGGAGAAATTGATCTTTGCCTTGTCTCCCCCGATGCGAATCGCTGCTTCATCCTAGGCTCGACGAAATTAACAAAACTTTCTATGAAAACCATATATGAATTTGAACAAAAAATAAAGACCCAGATACAAAAGCTGTTACTTTATTGGATTTGATTGGTTTTGGGTAACATGAAAGCTTTTAAACTGGGTTGATAGGTCTTTGCCGACATTGGAATCGTCAACCCGCTCGCCGGAGATGGAGCTTCATTCCTGTGAAAGTGTCATTATTTGATTGGTTAAATCTACATCCACGCGACATCAAGAAACGAAAAAATAAAAAATATTACATTTAACTGCCAAATCAGCATTTTTAACTAAAGATTAACAAAATGACACACTTGTATCATTCTTCAAAGTTCGAAGGTTTTATTGATCCAAAAAAAATAAAAAATGATATGTATTTATAATTTGATGTTTTTAATTGTCTATAATCTAAATGGTATATTAATTTTAAATAGTGCCCATATTTTTTTTCCACACTATCAGCTATGAGCACATTATAGACATATAAATTATGGATATATAGTGTTTTCAAAAAAATATTAATAACAAAGGTGGTTGATACGGAGATGAATGAAAGATTTATGTAGAATGGCTACTAGAGAGGATGTGTGGGATGCTGTACGTAGTATAAGCAGTCAAAAAGCTCCAGGGCCGGATGGTTTTTCTGCTGGATTTTATCATAGCCATTGGGATACAGTGGGTGAATGTGTGGTAGAAGCTGTGCTTGAATTTTTTGCTTCTGGAGTTATGGAGTCTGATGTCAACCTTACTCATATTGCTTTGATTCCCAAAACAAAAGAAACACTCAAGGTAACTGAATTTCGCCCCATCAGTTTATGTAATGTATCTTACAAAATTATCTCAAAAATCTTGGCTAACAGATTGGGACTTATATTACATAAATGTGTACGAGGTAATCAGTCTGCTTTTATCAGAGATAGGCTAATTACAGATAACGTCATTGCGGCCTATGAGGCGTTGCATTCCATGAGTTTATTAGCCCAGAGTAGAACAAGCTATATGGCGGTGAAACTCGATATGAGTAAAGCTTATGACAGGGTGGAATGGCATTTTGTACAGGAGATTATGGTTCGTTTAGGCTTTTCTGATAAATGGCAGAAGTGGATTATGCAATGTATCAGTTCGGTGACATACAGAGTCCTTGTCAATGGTTCTACTACGAACTTGATCATCCCAACAAGAGGTATTAGGCAAGGTGATCCACTCTCTCCTCTTCTTTTTGTCTTATGCACGGAACCCTTGAGTAGTAATTTAAATGTTGCGCATGCTGCTCATTCTTTTCGTGGATTCCCATTTGGTAGAGGCAGGCTACGTGTTTCTCACTTGTTTTTTGCCGATGATAGCCTTATTTTTTGTCGTGTTAAAGATGAGGATTGGGAGTGTATTTTCAGTATTTTAACTGAGTATGGAAGAGTCTCCGGTCAAATGATCAACTACAGCAAGACCAGTATTTTTTTCAGCCGATTTGCTTCTCCTGTACAGAAAGCACGGATGATTTCTATGATTGGAGCTGTGGAGGCAAAAAATTATGAAAGATATTTGGGGTTGCCGGCAATCGTTGGAAGATCACGAAAGTCGGCATTTCTTTATATCTTAGATAAAATGAGGAAGAAGGTCATGGGTTGGTCACATAGAAACTTATCCAAGGCGGGTAAAGAAGTTTTTATTAAATCTGTGTTACAAGCTATACCCACGTATGCAATGCAATTATTTCAATTTCCTAAGAGTCTTTGTACTGAGGTGGATCAAATCCTGCGTAAGGTGTGGTGGGGTGATAATTCTAAGAGTACTTATAAAGCTTGGCTTTCTTGGTCTAAACTCTGTGAATCAAAGAAAAGTGGAGGGATGGGTTTTAGAAATATTGAGGCGTTCAATGAAACATTACTTGCGAAACAGTGTTGGAGAATCATTATAAATCCAAGCTCATTATCCAACCGTGTATTGAAAGCCAAATATTTTCTGAACACTGATTTCCTTAAGGTGGAGAAGAAGAGAAATGCTTCTTACTTGTGGACAAGCTTCTTGAATGTACGATATCTGATAGAAGATGGATTGAGGTGGGGGATAGGGAATGGAGCAACAGTACATATATGAGGGAATAATTGGTTGCCGAAACCAATTATATATAATGTTAATATAGAAGAGTTGGGCATTCCCAGGACAGCTATGGTGGATACACTTATAGATTGGTCAATTGGATGGTGGAATGTTAGACTAATAGAGGAATTGTTTGAGGTGGAAACAGCAAGTATGATATTGAAACAACCTATTGGGTCTCCTTATGTTAGTGATTCAGTATATTGGAATGGGACATCCAATGGTTCATACACAGTTAGAAGTGGATATTACCGTGCGATTGAAATAAGAGAAATACCATCTGCTTCTTGTTCGGAGCCAATAGCTAATCCTTGTACTACGGTTTGGACTCACATATGGTCTTTGAATGTCCCTCCTTCCACGAGGGTTTTTCTTTGGAGTGCAGTCCATGAAATATTGCCTACTAATTCTTTGTTACATCATAGGCATATTCTTGATAAGCCGGTTTGTCCATTGTGGAAGCAGAATAATGAAACAACACTCCATGCACTTTGGGAATGCCCTTCGGCAAGAAATGTATTTTGTGTTAGTCTCCGAAAATTACAAAAGCTGAATTCGTACTTCAATGGGTCCTTTGGGCAGTTTTGGAATAATATAAGGTGTGTTCTTTCTACTCAAGAAGTATCTACTTTGGCAATTACAATGCGGATGATCTGGTTAAGGAGAAATAAGTTTGTACATGAAGGGAATTTTATGCATCCTACACAGGTAGCCTTGAATGGCATTCATACAGCTGATGATTTTATAAAGCTAAACAAAGCTTGGAAGTCCCTCAACCTGGTGGAATTTCGGAGAATAATCCGGATACTAGAGTTCTGGCGAGGTCCTCCTAGGAATGTCGTTAAATCTAATTGGGATGTTGCTATACATACTCAAACTAATCGAACAGGTATGGGTATTGTATTTAGAGATGAATATGGCGACGTTTTGGCCAGTTGTGCATTGGTGAGATCTACTATACTAGACCCGACCTTGGCTGAAGCTTTGGCTTGTTTACAAGCAGTGAAATTATCTTCTGAGTTGGGCTTTACGGAGTTGATATTTGAAGGTGATTCTGCTGTCATTGTTAATGCAATTAATGGGAGTGTTCCAACCCGTGCTGTATGGAGTAAAGTGATAGAGGAAATCAAGAGATTACTAGGTTATTTCATGAGTTGGAAGGTTGTCTTTGTGCGACGTACAACAAATTTGGCTGCTCATTCCATGGCCAAACATGCGCTCCTCGTCCAAGACATGCAGGTCTGGATTGAGGAAGTTCCTAGCTCGGTTGTGAGTATTGTTCGTGCAGAGAAGCTAGCTTGGGAAAGAGATATGCAAGGCTTAGGAGGAGAATCAGTATAAGTTGTCTTATAAGCTGATTTATGTCTTGTTATTATATGTTTTGTCCAACTTTCTTGTTTTGATTGTATTCCATCATTATGGTGGCCCGAGTGTCTTTGATGACCTCTATTTATTTTACTCATGTGATAAGTTCTGAAATATATATTGGGTCTTTTGACATTTTAAAAAAAAATAAAAATATTAATAACCCTTTTCATCAAACTACATGAACTTATTCCTTTTTGAAATAAGCTTCTGCTTCTGCTGTAAGTTGTGTGACCACTTTTTTGTTTTATAAGCAAACTCTTTAAAAACCCTAGAAATGCTGAAGTACAGATTCAAGGGGATTTGTGTTTGGTTCAATTTCTTGTTCTTTCGTCTTGCCTTAGTTAATCCTACAGAGCCATGTATATTGACCTTCTTTTGATTGGATTCAAAGCCCTCTCTTCCTCCTCTTTTACCCGTCCCGCTCCGCCTTCTTCTTCTTCTTCTTCTTCTAATCTTAACTTTCCAGTACTAGCCACCAATAATACTGGAGTTGGACCCAGTAGTAACTCTTTTGCTGCTTCTCCTTGCTCCTCCTCCCATGATGGAAGAGAAGATAAAAGGGGTAGTGGGTCGTCTACATATAGTTTTGTTTTTGGTTCTGTTCCTTCCCAATTTGAGGTTGAAAGTGCCATGGCTGCTCTCCAAAGGTGAGTAATCAAATTCTTATCTGTCTGATTACTAATGTTATAATTGAATGTAGATATGATTTAGGTGTATATATATGTACTGTTTCTGCATCAATTTAAATTAAAGCCTTAAACTTTGCATCCTAGATTGGATTTCTCATCCCATGAGAGACTGGCTTGTCAAATTTATTTCCATTTAACCTTCTTTTGGGCACAAATTCTTAAGCCATGTTAACAGTTTGATGCAGTTGATTTCCTCATCTGGGCCTGCATTTAGTCTGTTCCAGCAACTGTTCAACGGCCGTGATGTAAGGGCATTGATTTCTCATGGATATGGAAGGCTTATTGATGCTTTTCATTTGCTGCAAACGGACCCATCTGTTAAGGTATCTTCATGCGTTTTAGATACTTACAGGTGCTGATGGGAACTTTCAATTTTAATTAAAACTTTGTCAGTGAGTTTAAATTGGCCAAGAAAATGTTTTTGCAGCTTTGATCTCTTTGCCCTTGCCCTAGTTTCTGTTTGCTGTTTCAATGTCTGATGAAACCACTTTGAATGCTGGAATATCCTTTCTGGTGGGATTATTGCCAAAATAATTAATATATCAAGTAAATTAATCCCGAAGAAAATAACATGGACACCATAATTTCTGGCTCGAGCTTAACCTTAAAAGATTTGCGAATGGAGAGGAAACTGGTTTTGCTTATGGGCCAGCCACAATAATCTTGTACTTTGTCGATGTCTGGACATTTTCATCCTAAGTATTATAAAAGACTTACTAAGTTCGTTCTTCAATTGATCAATCTTTTATGGTATCTTACCAACAATCAAATATGTCGTCAACATATATAGTGAGAGGATAATAAAAGTACGATTAGAGAAACACAGTGGTCAGAGGTTGTTCTATTGTATTCATGATCTATCATAAATGAATCAAACCTCTTGTACTATACTACTGGCTGATTTACCTTCTTCACTTTTCAATTTGAACACTCATTTGTTATGGAGTGTTCTCCCTTCACTTAAAAAGTTTCAACAAATCTTGCATTACATTTCTCAAGCATGCCTTCAAGAGATCTAACCTTCCTGTAGAGACTGGTGGTTTCATTAGCATATGATAAAGCTGTCTGGAGTGCTATCATGGACAATGAGGTTGTTCGCAAGCTACGAGCCTCGTACCGTTCAGGTTTGCCATCAGGATTTCTTCTGTTCATATTTGCAATTGCATTCTGCTATCTTTGATGATTATTCCACATAATATGTCTTTGATGTAGATGGAATAGAGAAGCCTCAGAAATCCAACGAAGAACCAGACTGCGCAATGCAGTTCCTGTTGTGGATAATGGAAACTATAAAAGCAAAAATCGCGGACCTGATTGAGAAATTCCATGCGCTCACCGGTGACGTACTTCATGCAATTGACAAGGAACCCAATCCTGAAATCAGAGAAACGTTATTGGAAAAGGTTAGGTCATCTTTACTTGTGACTATTGTGATCATGTTGATCATAGTTTTCGACCGCATTCAGAGAGCTTGACCATCAGTAGCTCACACATCATGAAGACTGTAAATCAATTTCTCTACCTGTTTTAAAGCCTCCTATGGCACCATTATATATATAATAAACAAAGAAAGAAAAACTGGTTTTTTTTTTTTTTTTTTTTCATTTTGTCTGTGTTTTCTGATTAAATATAAGATGGGGCATTAACTGAGTTTGATAATCTTCTTTGACATTCATGGATGAAGGATCTAGCTTCCCACTTTGCCAATTATATCCTGTCCAATACCAAACATCAACAAAGTATTTTATTTACACCACTGCTCAAGTGCAGACTCCCGTAACTTTACCCTGAGTTACAAACTCTGCTTCTTGAGCAACTCTGAAAAGTGAAGTAACGAGTGGAGCTAACTTGTTCAAAAAAGAGCCGAGTCCATAACTCGGGGTAATGTAACTTTTGGTCATTAAAAGAGTTGACAAGGTCCAACTCGGTCACCGAATATTCAAATGTTTCAACTTGAGAACTCAAAGTTAAAATTGTTTCAATATGCACGCTTAAATAGATTTTCGACTATTCGAGCAGTCGAATTGCTGATGTCATATAAAAATAAATATAAGACATCTACTATCTGCCCCAACAGTGAGAAATTTGCTCGTATGTACATATCGTAACAATTTTCAAATCTGGTTTCCCGTGTTGGAACATGTGAACATTCAGTGACTAGGTTGGAAATTAACAATTCTTTCAATAACCAAAAATTTCATTACCCCTTCATAACCCTGCGTCTGCACCTAAGCAATACTATATATATATATATATGTACACACACATATTTTTATATAATTTCCCCATAATTGGCTGAACTACTTACCAAATAGGCTTTGAAAGTTGAACCAATGATAGGAGCAAGTAGGGATGACAACGGGTCGGGTACCCTTCCAATTAGTAAATATCAAAACTGTTTCCATTTAAGATACTCTATACCAAAACCGTTCCAAAACCATTTAAAAAACCATTTAAATTTCCAAACCCGAAACCATTTCATAACCGTTTACCATCGAGTACCCGTTTACCATTTAACTTTTAATTTTTTTCTTTGATGATTATATTAATATAAATTAATATTGAGTATGATTTATATTACTTATGATTTTATAATTCAAATTAGTCTAATTTATAGTTTTATTAGTATGCTTCTATAAATAAATACGTTGTAATATGCTTTATCATGTTATAATTTAGTATCCTAGTAGTATATCGTTATAGATTATTTATAATATCATTACTATAATGAATTGTTTATTAAACGGTTCGGGTACACTAAACCCGACATCAAAAACCAAACCCGACCCTAAACCGTGACGGGTTTGAAAACCAAAACCAAAACCTTTTTGAAAACCTATAGGATCGGTTTCTGGGTTTTAAATGGATCGGGTACCCTGCGGATAGTGCTCGGATCGGTTTTTTTTGCCATCCCTAGGAGCAAGCAACAACCTGAATCTGTATCTCCAAATTCCCATTTTGATCCTTAACCTCAAAAGCATTCCCAACATGTTGTGGCCAAAATTATGAATCAACTTCACCCATTGACCCTGCATATATGTCAACTTGCCTTAATTAATTTGCTAATCATGGTTTATCTTTCTCTAATAGAGGTTAAATATCTTTTAGTTATTTAATTACCAATGACGTCAACCTTGATGCTATTGGAAAACAGTATGTAGTGGAGTGTCTGTGAAGGCCCAGTCATGAATCACCATATGATCAGGAATGTTAAATTCTTGCATCTACACCAACTTGAAATCAGATTCATGTTCTGCACATATACACATATCAAGAACTAAACACATTAGTATTAGGAATTAATTCTAAAATTGGAAAATGCAGATAACTAGTGTATATTGAGTTTAAATATAATATGTTTTGATTAATTACCATAAAATGTAAAAATATACGCACCTGATTTCATTTGAATTTTTAGAGCCCACGATTTTACATAAATAATATGCGCATAGGATAGACACTCTTGTTCGCCAGTTTTAACTAAGAAATAAAAAAAAAACGAAAAAAAAAAATTGAAGTCTCAAACCTAAATTAATGTTTGATGAATTTAATCTATTTTAATTTTGTTTAATCTAACTAAAAGAACGAGAGTAAAAAGAGAATGACCAGTACTCGCCACGTGTAAATTCCAAAGTTGTAATTACTATTATCCCATGGATCTCTCTCCCGTTCCCTCCAAGCTTCTCCAGTTCAATAGAAAGTTAGAAACCACCACTTTTGCAGCTCCCAAATACGGCGCCGCTGCTAGGAGTGGAAGATGAACTACGAGGAGAGACTCAAAGCCGCTGCCACGATCGTCCTCGCCGAAGACGCACGTTCAGCTCAGGTGCCGGTGAATTGTGCAGAGTTTGGGGTGACGGCTACACTTAAACCCTACCAAGTCGAGGGGGTTTCTTGGCTCATAAGGAGATATCAACTTGGGGCCAACGTCATTCTCGGTAGGTTCAGTTCTTAATTCCGAGAAAATAAAAGAAAAAGGAGTTCTACAATCTTGAATTCGAGCTTTAATCAGATTTGCAGTTTGACTTCGGTTTATTTTTTCTGATTGCAGGAGATGAGGTATATGCATGCATAAATGGAATTTGGGATCTCATTTACTTTATGCTATATTTAGAAATTAGTTTGGGTTGGTTGCTTCATTGATAGAAGATGATGTAAGGCTTGAAGTTCAATTGCAATTGTTGGAGTATGCATATTGAATCGTATATCTTTGCCATTGCTGACTATTTTCTGTCGCTGATTAGGTTCCTGAAGAGATCAGATAACATGTTTTGTTTTGCTTATACTTGGCATGCTTTGATTTTTTTTTTTGTTTATTAAGTTGGTGGTTTTTTCTAATCCCGCTGAACATTCCTCACTTGCTTTCTACAAGGTATTAAATCTGAACTAATTTAGGCTATGGAGCTGAAGTGTGATTGTTGTTTGATTTTTGGACTTGCATCTTTAACTTTGACGGCATTATGGACTGCTTGCTTTCCTTAAACATTGAGGCGGTAATATTGTTAGTGACATTGTTCACAACAGTGTGTTGCGGTTCATCCAAACGTAATTGACAATCGTTAGCAGAAAGCCAGATTTTGCAGATTATTCATGGCTTTTAAAGTATATATATCGTATATCGATATCCATTTAATTTCCTGATATTGATTGAAAATTCTTATTTTTAATATGATCAAATCTTAATTAACCTAGTAAACCCTTATGCATTCAACCGTAAAATCCACTAGTGACTGTGTTTGTTTGCAGATGGGACTGGGGAAAACTCTGCAAGCTATAGCTTTCTTGAGCTATTTGAAGGTTTCCTGTGTATCATCTGGGCCATTCGGTGAGTTGAGGGAGACTTTTATTTGTGTTTGAAGATCTTGGAGCTACTATTTTTATTACTGACTGAACTGATACTTCATCTTTTTTGCTTAATTCAATTATTTTTAGTGGTATTGTGTCCTTTAAGTGTGACTGATGGTTGGGTCTCGGAGATGGTAAAATTTACTCCCAAATTGAAGGTCCTAAGGTATGTTGGTGATAAAGAACAGCGGCGTAGTCTACGTAGGACAATGTATGAGCATGTAACAGAGCGGTTCTCATCATCTGGTGTAAGATTTTGATCTTGCTCTACGCTCTTCCTAACAAAGTGCCTGAAATAATTTTATTGTGTCGGTTATTTTAATATATCTAGACTTTTTGTAATCCGTTCACTCTCTATATTTTTTTTCCTTGATAAAAATGGATGAGTTGATGAATTATTTTAGTTGGATTTATCTGCAGGTTTCTTCTTTACCCTTTGATGTCCTGTTGACAACATATGACATAGCACTGATGGATCAGGATTTTCTTTCTCAAATTCCATGGGACTATGCTGTAATTGATGAAGCTCAAAGACTCAAAAATCCTTCCAGTGTATCTCCAAAATATTATACTATATTTCTCATTAACTTATGAGCTTATATTTATGTGGTGGTAAATATCAGTTGATTACTAATCCTCAAAAAATTAAAATTTTTATACTCCTCTAGCTGTGACTCTAACACCGTTGTGTTCATGTGCGTACATTTTTTTACAGCATCAGTCTAATGTTTCCCTAACTTTTGCAAAGTCCACTGAAATAATTTTTTGACTGTCATCTCAAGCTACTTATTACCTGGTAGACTGTTGAGGTATCATGCAACTGAAATGGAATGCAATTTGCACTTCTATGATTTGAGCAGTTTGGGTTCCGAGTAGTAATGTCTTTAGACTTATGAAAAATGTGTTGAAGTCTGAGAGTTTCTGTTAATCTCATTGGCAGTGATGCAGTGCTCAATTCTTAACAGGTTCTTTATAGTGTCCTCATGGAGCACTTTCTCATGCCAAGACGGTTGTTGATGACTGGCACCCCTATTCAGAATAATCTTACTGAACTATGGAGTTTGATGCACTTTTGCTCGCCTGCCGTGTTCGGGACACTGGAGCAATTCCTTTGCATGTTCAAGGAAGCTGTAGACCCTTTGTCAGGTTATTTTCTAACCTTTTGTGATTGCGTAGGTATTGCTTGTCCCAAAACTATACTCATTTACTTTGATGACTGAGTCTTCTATTTTCTCCATTCTCTTGAATATCATTACAGAAATCAGTGAAGACTAAAAACCAATTAGTGTAAAATTTTTCATTCAATATTTTTATCCAAGGAGTCTAAAATTTTACTTTTTGAAAGATGTTGTTGAAGGTCAAAAAGAGAAACTTATGTGCAGTTAAGCAAATGTTCGCACAATTACTAAACTTGTTAGGTTGGTTTTTTTTTTCTTCTTTTTTTTCATTATTCTTCTCTGTTTGTTAAAATTTCTCATTGTTTGAAATGTTGGCGCCTTGTTCTGTCAATGAGAATTGTTGAGAAATTTCTTCTTTCGTAGACATTTTGTATGATAATTTATCATTAGTTTGAACAGAAAGAGTTTCTCTTGTTCTATGAAGTCTTCCAGAATAGTATTTTTCTTGAATAGTTGAATATCATTTCAGTAAAAGTTTTGTGACACTTGTTATTGCTAACAGGCGCTGATGCAACCAAGGCGAAGGAAGAATTTAAAACTTTAAAATGGATATTGAGAGCTTTTATGCTTCGAAGAACAAAAGCTAAGCTTATAGAATGCGGAAATCTGGTGCTGCCTCCTCTTACAGAGATAACTGTGTAAGTAGCTTTTCCCCTGTGCAAATCTTTAATAGTTGTTCTCGTACATTTAAACGTTGCTCTAGACAGTCTTTGCTAGCTAGTCTTCAAATAGTATGATGTTAAGGGTCGCTCTTTTATAGGATGGCTCCACTAGTCAACCTGCAGAAAAAGGTTTATATTTCGATATTGAGGAAAGAACTTCCAAAACTTCTTGCATTATCATCTGGAGCTTCTGGTCACCAATCCTTGCAGAATATTGTATGTATTCTTCTACATTTTTTGCTTTGAGAATGAATATCTTAGTTTTCTGCCTTACCATTTATTTGGAGCGGTACTGGATATTTCTTTGTTCTAAGAACATAGGTTTCCTGAGAGATTTTTGCTGATTAGCATACAATTCTCAATAGTTAACACTTTTGCTCAAATGTATTCCATTTTTTAACCATCAAATTTACCTCTTTTATCTAGGTAATACAACTAAGGAAAGCTTGTAGTCATCCTTACCTATTTCCTGGTATTGAGCTGGAACCATATGAAGAAGGTGAACATTTGGTCCAGGTATGCCCACATTCCAAAGTTGACTTAAGTCTGGAAAAATATGGATGTAGAGTTGAATGAGTATGTGTTGTCAAAACTGGAAAGTCTGCAAAATTATGTAAACCCATGAAAAGAGTGTTCCCCCCCCCCCCTTATGTGAAAGATGCAAGCCATTACATTGCAGCTTTTGGTCCACAGTAGTCTAGTATGACCTTGATCTCTCACAATGTTTCCTTCTAAAATTATGATGTGTTTAGGCCAGCGGGAAACTCATAATATTGGACCAACTTCTACGAAAAATGCACAATTCTGGGCATCGCGTTCTTCTCTTTGCTCAAATGACACACACACTTGACATCTTGCAGGTATCCCGTCCCAGTAGTATAACCATATATTAATTCCTTTCTTGTTTAGATGTGGAAGTATCTGCTTAACATTTTTAAACGGTGTTTCCAAATGCAATGAAGGATTTTTTGGAGTTAAGAAAATATTCCTATGAGCGTCTTGACGGGTCTATTCGGGCTGAGGAGCGGTTTGCTGCAATAAGGAGTTTCTATGGGCGGTCAGCTAATGCGGATTCCAAGTTTGCTGCTGACAAAGATGGTGCCTTTGTTTTTATGATCTCCACTAGAGCTGGGGGAGTTGGATTGAATCTTGTAGCCACTGATACGGTAAGTTCAATCTGACACACGACCAGCTAGTCAATATCACTTGAAATGAAAGTTGTGATCTAGAATTCAGTTCTTGTGGTTTCTTATGTATGTTTAAGAGCTAAGAAATGTGTTTGTTCAGGTGAAAACAACAATGGAATCCTTTTGATCATATTTGTATTTTAGTTTTAAGACGTGCTAGATAGCAGTAACTTTTATGGCATGCCACTAAACCTCACATAGTGATATGCAGAAGGGTTCTCAACTCTTATGCTGTTTTATATGAATAAAAGAATTAAACTATGTATATAAGCCACTTATCATGAATTATAGATTGATGAAGGGGGTCACAATTTGATTTACTTCACAAAATTGTATTGGCTTCTAAACTTGCATTGAAGCCTCATGTTCAAGTGGTTAGATTGTAGATTAGCTTTTCAGCACTTCTCATTCGTTTCAGTTTGTGTAAGGGGCGGTTAATACGAACAAAGTAGAAGCGGAAGCCCTTGACGATGGTAATAAATGGCTTGTTCTCATCACCAAGAAGAAGAAAAGTGCAAAATCTTGATATTTAGTTTTCTTCTTTCCTTAAAAATAACAAGACTATATTCACATTAATGACATATAAGTGGTTAGTTTCAATTTGCTTTGTATCTGGATGGAACTTCCATGTGAATGTTTAATTTGACTCCTTAAAGTACTGTATGGAATGTTTTGTTCTGTGAAAATTTGCTTTAAGAATTATCTAGGAGTGTACTCTGTAATCTGCTGTTTACACATGCTTGTTATTCTTGACATTTTTTTTCCTGATTGTAACCCATTTTCCAGGTTATATTCTTTGAGCAAGATTGGAATCCGCAGGTGGACAAGCAGGCTCTGCAGCGAGCCCACCGGATTGGGCAAATGAATCATGTGTTGTCCATAAACCTTGTCACGGGGCATACTGTGGAAGAGGTGAGAACCTGCTTTCCCTTCCTTGACATTGGAGTCTTTAATGTCTACTGTTAAGCTTTACAAATGAACCATAATAGGTTATTATGCGGAGGGCAGAGAGGAAGCTGCAGCTTAGCCATAATGTAATGGGAGATGATGTTACGGACCTTGAAGCAAAAGAAAAGGCAGGAATTGAAACTAGTGATATGCGATCCATAATATTAGGTTTACAGAGGTTTGATCCTACAAAGCTCAACAATGAAAATTTAGGTGAATCAAAATTGTCTGAACTAAATGCTATGGTAGAGAGAGTGATTGCAATGCGCCATGACCCAGTAATCGACAAGGATAATAGGAAAATTGAGCTTAATTCGACCAATTTATCAAATGGATACGATATTCGTATAGGAGGAAATTCTGCTGCTGATGGTTACGACCCTGATCTCGATGAGGCTTCATATCTTTCATGGGTTGAAAAGTTCAAGGAGTCATCGCAATCAATTGATTTGGTCGAGGATTTGAGAAGTGGAAGGAACTTACCTGAGGATAGGCTTGCAAAACTTGAGGCTGCTAGGAACAAGGCAGAAGAAAAGAAGTTATCTAAGTGGGAAGTCCAAGGATACCATTCCTTAAATGTCAAAGGTGCTATAAGCCCAGGGGATTGCGATATCATGTCTGATGTGGGTTCTGTTCATTTTGTTTATGGAGATTGTACGCACCCATCACAAATATGCGCGTCTGAGCCTACTATCATTTTCAGGTGATTTCTTTCATTTGAAGGTGGCTATAACTGACCTTTGTTATTGTCGTTTTGCTTTCGACAGAATTGAGTGGTGACTGTGGGTAAGTTTTCTTGCTGTATCTTCTGTTTGATGTTGGAATTTAATTGTTGCCATAGTTTAGGCAATATCATGTTTAGATCCTTAAGGCTGGCATCCTGGGTCTGCTTGCTTATTGCTCATCGACCAACGCTTGGTCGCTTTTTTAATGATTATTGCGAGGGTCACTTTTCATCCTTCAAAATCTCACGTCTTTTTCTTGCAATCTTGGCAGTTGTGTTGACAACTCTGGAAATTGGGGTCACGGAGGGGTGTTTGATGCGCTGGCCAGACTTTCAGCAGATGTTCCTGATGCTTATCAACGAGCTTCTGAATTCGGGGACCTTAACCTTGGCGATCTCCATCTCATTAGGATTAATGGTTAGGTTTCTTATACTTCTTCCTGCACTTTACTTGTTTGATGACTAGATCACAGATCTTTCTGTTATCCTTTCATGCCAGCAGGCATGCATTGATCTACAAGTGTTAGAATTATGATAGTCTCTCGGGATTTGTTTGTTAAGTTCTAACAGAGTTATGAGTGGCAATACTAAATATTTGGGCCAAGTTAGGGGCGCAAAAGTGTCTTGGCAGAAGAGCACTATTACAAATAAACGCCCCAATATGATCCTTTCGTACTTGTATCAAACTTAGATGGAACAAACAATTGAAAATCGAGTCGCTAAAAATTTGATGCTGAAACAATTGACTCTAGTGTCCAAAACAATGCATGGCATCAGTTGATCTGTTAAGATATTTAAATTAGGTGCTAAGCGAAATTGCTTACCAACTTTCAGCAGTTGAGAACAGACAAAGTTTGATAAGGATCATTTTCAACAATTTTCATTTGGGCATTTGCAATATTTTGCTGGAAATACCAACTTCAAAGTTTCATTCCAGATATTTTGTATGATCTTTCTGGTCTATATTGATAGTTTAGATGCCATATCCTCCACTTTTTGGGTTCACAAGTACATTATTATTGATTTTATTTACTTACCTCACCTCTTAATCCATTTGTTGCTTTGCAGAAGATTGTGGCAAACAAAATATGGATGGTGACAATCCTCAGTGGGTGGCTCTGGCTGTTGTCCAGTCATATAATCCTAGGCGCAAAGTCCCTCGCAGTGATATTTCTATTTCTGACTTGGAAGATTGCTTGTTGAAGGTTTCATATTCAGCTGCTCAGAATTCTGGTATGATTTTCTGCACACTAGATCTAGTTATCATCAGATTTCTTTTTTTAATTTTTATCTTAATCCATTATAGAGATTAAAAGTTCAAACTGTTTGCAATTTCCTTTTCAGAAAACCATGTACTCCATTTTTTTCTTGGATATTTATTCTCTATTAGCTGTCTACATTTTGAGGTTGATGAAGTTTTTTCCTGTGAATGTGTAACACAAAAAGCCCAATGAGCATGAAATTGTTCGCTCTGGGTCAAGGCTCACATTAAGGATGATTTTCTGCACACTAGATCTAGTTATCATCAGAATTTTTTTTTACTCCACATAGCGATTAAAAGCTCAAATTGTTTTCTGAAACAAAACCATGTAGTCTATTTTTTCCTTTCACATGACTTTAAAAGTCATGCCTATAAAGGATGATGTTCTGCACACTAGATCTAGTTATCATCAGAATTTTTTTTTATCCTGCTCCATTACATCAATTAAAAGCTCAAATTGTTTCACAAGGTCCGCATGACCTTAAAACGCTTTAAGGATGGTTGCCCACTTATAAAGCACTTTGAGGATCCCCACTTTAGCGATATGGTCAGTGTTTATGTTCTGTCAACTCTAGTTAGCTGCAAGTTTCACATGCATGATTGAAATTTGAAACTGTCTTGTATTATATCTGAGTTTGTGTGATTTGTAAAGCTTCAATCCACATGCCTCGAATTGGATATCAAGATGGATCAGATCGCTCACTCTGGTATACGGTGGAACGTCTTCTACGAAAATATGCTTCTGTTTATGGCATAAAGATATATGTGTATGTCTCACTCCCTCTCACCACTTTTGATCTCTCTCTCTCTCTCTCTCTCTCTCTCTCTATATATATATATATATATATATATATATATATATATATGATAACTCGACTTTCAAGAACATATTTTTCACAGGTACTATTTTCGCCGCACATTATAGGCTTGAGGGGTAATTGTTGGTTGAGGAGGCCAGATTAGCTCTTTCCATTGGAGCAACTTCAGGTGGATGCTTACTTCTTGTAATATTTGTTGAAGTCCTGCAAAATTAGTTTTGACCTAAATCCCAAGGCACTTGGAGGGGGGGTTCCTAGGTTCTATGGCGGCAAAGCGCACTGTAGGACAAACAATGGTTCGATGAACCGTTCTGGTTCGGCCACTGCATTCTCAGATTCATCAGCCTCCTTTGCCACTGAAATCTTCAAAACGCACAACCAAAACTTCAACATTAGTAGAAGCAGTGTATGAGGAAGGGTGGAGGCGAAGCATGGCCATCGGTAGCGCGAGATCAGTTTGGACTCAAAAGTGCTTCTGAATGTACAAATCCGCAAGTACTCTTGATGCTTTTGATTTTGGGATTACACCAAAAGACTTTGAATTGCCAAGTGACTTCAACACAATATCAGATAAAAACTGCAAACATTAACAAATATTTGTGCACCCTTTTCTCTCTTCTTTTCAACTGTTTTTCTACATATCTTCAGCCGAAACTTCTCCTCCAGTAAATACTAAATGGAATAGAAAACAGAAGGCTGTGACTTTTGTTTGAAATTTTTTGCAAGATGTGAAGCTCATGGTTGTAAACCTTGATCAAGTTCCTGAATGCTGTGCTGTGTTGAGGACTCTCTCATAGGTCAGAGCTTTCCCATCTCATGTCTCTTATTTTTTGAAGAAAAGGAGGGTAAGTTGGAATCAGGTTCAAGTCTACCTAATCAAAAAAGAAAGCGGCAAAGATTGTCCCTCCTCAGATCTTTCATGCTTTCAAGTGCATGACCTAAAAGGTAACCTAAACCTAATAAATTAGTCAATATTCTGCTTCCATGCAAGTCTTCTTTGACACCAACCTCCTTCCAAGACCATGCTAACCTAAGTAACCTTTCATTTATACCCCCCTTTCTCTTTGTCAAAAGTCCTACAATATCTTCTGCATATTTTCTAAGTACTTTCTTATTAAACCTCCTGAAGATGTCTAGAGCTGACAATAATGGTGTTCCTAAGCACTATCCTGGTCACGCAAGGCGCACTCCAACACCAGGCAAGGCAACAATCCTTGCGCTAGGCAAGGCCTTCCCCAGGCAACTGATTCCTCAAGATTGCTTGGTCGAGGGTTACGTTCGCGACACAAAGTGTGAAGATGCATCCATTAAGGAGAAGTTGGAGCGACTGTGTAAGCAATATCTAGCTATTTTCATTTGTATGAATACTGTCTATTGTCCTGTCTTATTAAATCTGAAATTTCAATCTTTCTTTTGCTAGGTAAAACCACTACCGTGAAGACAAGATACACAGTTTTGTCCAAGGATATCCTAGACAAATACCCTGAACTAGCCACTGAGGGCTCGTCAACAATCAAGCAGAGGCTGGATATCGCTAACCCTGCAGTTGTGGAGATGGCCTTAGAGGCAAGCCTTGCTTGCATCGAGGAATGGGGAAGGCCGGCAGAAGATATTACTCACATTGTTTATGTTTCGTCCAGCGAGATACGCTTGCCTGGTGGTGACCTTTACCTTGCTAGCCAGCTTGGTCTGAGAAGCGACGTTGGCCGTGTAATGCTATACTTTCTAGGATGTTATGGTGGTGTTACTGGCCTCAGAGTTGCCAAGGACATAGCAGAAAACAATCCAGGAAGCCGAGTTCTGTTAACAACTTCAGAAACTACCATACTTGGTTTCCGGCCACCAAACAAGGCACGCCCTTATGATCTTGTTGGGGCTGCACTTTTTGGTGATGGAGCTGCAGCTGCTATAATTGGTACCAACCCAATAACAGGCAGAGAGTCTCCCTTCATGGAACTGAATTATGCAGTTCAACAATTTCTTCCAGGGACGCAGAATGTCATCGATGGTCACCTCTCCGAAGAGGGAATAAATTTCAAGCTTGGAAGAGACCTCCCACAAAAGATTGATGAGAACATCGAGGACTTCTGCAAGAAACTCATGTCAAAGGCAGGTTTGAAAGAATTCAATGACCTGTTTTGGGCCGTCCATCCTGGAGGACCAGCTATACTGAACCGGCTAGAGAGCACTCTTAAGTTGAAGGCTCAGAAGCTTGAATGCGGCAGAAGAGCTCTAATGAACTATGGAAATGTTAGCAGTAACACAATATTCTATGTCATGGATTACATGAGGGATGAGTTGAAGAGAGAGGGAGGTGAAGAATGGGGACTTGCTCTGGCATTTGGTCCTGGAATTACCTTTGAAGGCATTCTCATTCGTAGCCTATAAAATATAATTTACATGTACCTACTTGGGGGAACAAATTGTTTTATGCTGCATTTTGAAATCAAAATCTAGTAAATTTTTTCCCCTCAAGAGTCCAAAGGATTTAAATTGAGTAGGACTATAACAAAATATATGACATGTAAGTTTACTAAGAGCAAATAAGAGAATGAATAAATGTTTGGTGCAACGTCACCCGTTAGCGTCTAGTGGAGACACTAACGTACCCGTTATCAGATATGTATGATCAAATTTCAAGAGACCGAGATTGAAATTCTTAGACTTATAAAAGTACTCTATTCAATTTCTCTAATGTCCAAAGGAAAGCTTGTTTGATGTCATTCTCCGTAAAAAAAAAATCTCTAATGCCAACTGATTTCATCATCAATTAGTTACTTTTAGTTTTAGACCTTAAAATTTTGAAATAAATCAGATTTACAACTTTACCTAGATATTATTGGGGGAAATTTAAAGGTGGGAAGGCTTGGGCCATTCCACACCGGGCTCAGCCCTCACAGGGCCCAAACTACGGAACGAAACGACGACGCAGTCTTCTCCATTTCAGATTCGCTTCTTCTTTGCTTAGGCGGTAAGATTCTTTTATATTCCGCGTCTTCCTTCGTCCTTGTATTGAATTTCTCGAAGGCCGAAGCAGCTCCATTTGCATCGCCGATAACTGTAATGCGCGATTCGAGAACGTTCGAGGTAAGGTTTCTTTACCGGCAGTCGCTTATTATCGGCGTTTTTTCATTGTTCTGATTGTATTATCTATTGAGTTTGTGAATTATCAGCAAAGTAAAATGAATTTGAGGATCTGTGAAAGGGAATCCTTTCGAATTGCTTCTGTGTTTGTGCAGGCGAACATTTAATGCAACGACTAACTAACTAACATTTGAAGATGCTTTTTTTTGGTAAGTATTGAAGACGTTAGAAACTAGAATTAGTTATTAGTTTTATTGAAATAGGAATATAATTGGAAAAAGGGAGTATGCTTTACCCTTATATATTGCTAGTGAAGCAAAATTCTATTATTTCTTCTAACTTAGGAACTACAGTTTGAACAGAAGATATGAGATGGGTTTGTGAGATGAGATTCCTGATGTTTGTGTGTGTGTGTGTGTCGGGAAGTTTGTGAAGCATGGTTATATATATGTATGCTAGCAGTGGATGTAGCAAAAATTGAAGTAAGTTGTCTTGATTCAACTACACAAACTGCAATTTATGGACTTCGTCACGGAAATTCGAATAATCAGATTTTTTTTCCCCTCAATTTCAACATCCTTTTGTAGATTTGTAAGTTAGGCATTGAATTGTTTGACAATGTAACTAGTATTACTTTTTCTAGAAAAAAAAGAAGAAGGATCAACCATTTGGACGGAAGATATGCAAGGATTAGTGTATGTGGGTGTGTATGTTTCGAGTTTACATATGTGTGTATATACGAGTGTGCACCAGTGTTGGGGGCAGATTTGCATAAATGAAAGCAATAAATACTAGCTCGATGATGATTTTTTTGTATAGTGTAAGTGTGTAACTAGTTAACTACTTCCGTTTCGTTTCCCAAACTGGAACTAGGATTTGGAGAGAAGATATAAAGGAGTAAAGGACTGCTTTTCAGCTTTTCTTTTCTTCACTATTGTTTATTTATTTATGTTTTTTTGGGGCTTTTGGGAATATTCATTGCAGCTTTTTTGGGAATATTCATTGCAGATTAACTTTTATAGTTTTAATGGCTTACAGAATTCAACTTCTATGAAGGAAACAGAAAGCTCCAGAAGTGAAGAATCTAACAGGCCACTTGTGGTTAGTATTTATCATCTTAATGTTTTATGCTGATTGAATGCATTTCTTTCAATTATGTCTTTTGGCTTGGAGTGGAGTGTAGCATAGTTGTATAGGAGATGCGGTATTGGAGAACTTTTGTTAGTTTGCCTGAGTTGAGTTTTTGATTGCCTTTTTCCCCCATAGTTGTATAGGAGATGCGGTATTGGAGAACTTTTGTTAGTTTGCCAAAATTGAGTTTTTGATTGCCTTTTTCCCCCCTCAAGATTGCAAAAGCTGGTGGAACTTGGCAAGTCCAAACTTAAACGTTAATTGATGATATAAATGTCGTGTAAACAATGTGCGAGGAAAATAGTGTGCTTAGAAGAAGAGGTTGGAGTTTACAGGCCTTAAGCAAATACTGGTGTGGGGAAAAAAGCCTAACATGTTTGCTGGGGACGTATTCAATTGGATTTTGCTATGAATTCAATTATGTTGTGGTTGAAAAGTATCTGAGCTTAAATGAAACTTGAAGTTTGTATTTTACTGGTGATGGATCATGGATGTGATTGTAAGGTTGGTTTTTTGCTTAATCAGTTACTGATTAAAACTTCTGATAGTCCTTATTGCTGCTTATGTTATTTTAGAATCTTCTTTCTTCGTCACTTCCTAGGCTACACTGGATTTTTCAACTTCAAAATGATGAACTCCGATTTTTTTTCCCTCCCTAAACCACGACTCCCCTGTTTGTGTTAATTTATTCGTGCTTTGGTAATTTGTTTATCTTTGCTAAAGATGATTGTTGAGTTGTTGACTGTTGAAAACTTATTTACTTTCGATTCTTTTGCGACTTTTAATGCTGGTATAATCCTGAGCCTGGTTTTGATTCTCCACGAGCGAAAGACTCAACCTATTAATTTTAAAAGACCCGTTTATATCCTTATCTGCACTGCAGTAATGAAAGTACCTTCCATCAACTTCATTTGTTCGTCTGAAGATTCTTCACTTGTTTGTATTATTATTATTATTGTCGTTGTTGTTCAACAGGATTGGGGAGTGGGGATTCATACCCTTGCCCTTAGGTTATGATAGAGAGGAGTTTGACTACTTGAGCTAGTGGTGCTCCTCAGGATTTTTTATGTACTTTTAGTTAAAAGAATCATATGTTAGCTTTATGACTATTGGAAAAAAATCTATAACATATTCCCTCCTTTGACAGGTGCAAAATCATGGTCTTAGAAATGATGGGCTCATCCCTCAGATTTTCACTTCTGTACCATCACTCAATGAAGCTGCTTCTTATCTAGTTGAAACGACATCATTGATAACTCGATGCTTCTATGATCAATCAGGTGATATTTTGAACTATCGTCTTCTCACTTCCCTCTCTTCCCTCTCTAAATTTTCCAAAAGCATCAAGGCTGAAGGTTTTTCCTCTCATTCTTGTCAGTTGTCTGCTACATTGGTCATTGACCCACATGATATAAAATTAAATATTCTAAGCGGAGGGTCATGGTAGCTTGCTTCTGAGATCCTTATGTCTTGCCCTAGCATTTGTCTTGGGGCACCCCTCTAGAAAAATATATAATAAAATGAAATTTTGACTAACCCTATTTATTTTCAGTTACCTTAATCTGCTATGCCTGCTTCTTGTTTGATCCATTGCATTGGATTTTCATTTAAGCATGTTTGAGTCATTGCATTGGATTTTCATTTACGCATCTTGCAGTGGAACCTGGTTCCAGAGTTTCCAGGCATCAGTCCAGTATGCACGCACAGGAATTAGTGACATTCTCTACTGGGCAATCGGAGCCACTGATTGATAATCAACCATCTTCCTGTGAAAGCTATTCGACATTTTCTGAATCATCTGCTTCTACAACTGCTGCTGCTCCCATTCATGATCGAGTTACAAGGGGCACTGTTGCAAGTGCATCTCACAATGATAGCTCTCCTGAAGATTCAAATCAAACTGGACAAAATGGAATTACCATGTTTCAAGGGTATCAATTCTATATACTTCTTTGCTTGTCTTGTCTCACATTAGTGAACTGCAAAAATACTTTGTAGTTTCACGTTAGGGCTTAGGCTATCCCTCCCTCCCTCCCTCCCTCCCTCCCTCCCTCCCTACCTAATTGCTTTTCGTGCTTTGCATATTACGCTCTGTATATTATTGTACAGGTAAACAATTTGATTGTCAGTGCATGTAAGGTCTCTCCTGAGTAAGAGCATGTGTTTGTATGGTGCATTGTTGTTGTAATAGTAGTTATATTCTGCTTTATTATATACGGCAATTGCTCTTGTATGGTGATGCAGCGAGGCCCGCACACGCCCAAGAAAAGGTGGGTACACCACTAACAAAACACACAAGCCCACATGGAGAGGGGGTAAATCCCCAGACCCAAGCCCAGCCCACAAGATTGGACCTAACTATCCACTAGAAAACCGGTTGACTAATGTTAGGTTTGCGGTTTGCCCAACTTATAAACTAGATATTGAACCCCTTCACTTCCGATGTGGGATTACCGCATCATTTGGTTTGTTTTGTTCTGGCCAAACACAACTTAAACTTTGACCAAGATTATTTTAGTATTGTTAGTTTTTGTCGTGGAGGTGTGCTCGATTCCACAAAGGCTTATAGCCTTATGTTGTACTGAAATGGAGTTATGGTGAAATAGAGTTATGTTGATGGTGTTCATCTTCTTTCATCAATTCTTCTTCTTGTTCTGTACTCTATGAGTATATATATGTGTGAGTGTTTCTTGACTTGAAGCTCAATTCTAAGGGCTCAAACAGCTAACTTTGATGATTGATTTCAGGCTTATTGAACGGGCACGGAGGACTGTTCTTGGCTCTGCAGATGATATAGGATGGCTACAGCGTTCGTCATATATGCCTCCAGTTGAAGATGGGACCGAAAGGTTTATGGAAATTCTTGACAACATCAGGTACAGTCGACTTCTGAACAAACGAATATGCCTAGCATGGTTATCGAGTTGTTGATGGAGTTTTTTCTTTTTATGACAGGCACGGACTACACAAGCTACCAAATTCTATGGTTTACTTGTTGGTTCCTGGTAATAACTTAAATTTGACGTCTGAAAAAGTATTTTTCAATTGTTAATTTTGTTTGACATTGTATACAACCTTTTTTTTTTTGGTGTGTCTGCTAAATGAATGTCATTAACATCTACTTGGAAACATTAATTGGCACTTGAGGGGTACATATTCCCTCCTAAATAACATGTTTGGTTGGGAGACTTAAAAACTGTGAAACACGGATATGTTTGTCCCATCTTTTTTTTTTTTTTATAATGTGTACTCTTAATATTTCATATGTATCATATTAATTGAAATAAGAAATGTCTAATTGTTTATTAAGTTGATTAAATAGGGCATTTCCATCTCCTTGGGGAAAACTTTTTGAGGGTTGGGATGGGGATTGCTAATTTGCTATCCCCTGCTTACCGATGGGGTGGGGATGCGAGGTAATTCTTTCTCTCTACCTGGTTTGGGGTGTGGGGTGTGAGCAAAGGAATGTGATCCCTCCCGGGACCTGTGCGATTACCATTCCTTAGCATTCTGTAGAACTGAAAAGTCATTGAATCTTCTTGAGCTTACATTGTTTTCCTCCACTGAATCATGTAGTTAGTTTTTCATCTGGAATGATAATTGAAATGAGTAGTGGCCTAGTGGGAATATCTGAACCATGTAGTTAGTTTTTCATCTGGAATAATAATTGAAATGAGTAGTGGGATTGTGGGAATATATTGCTGGAAAAGGCTGGTTGGGTTAAAAAATTTTTAGAATATTACAATTTATGTCTTTTAAGTCCTTGATTTGTGGATACTATAAGACTACTGCCCATATTACTTGGATGTTAGATTTAGGGAGAGATCTGTGTATTTTTGCCTTAATATCTGTTTCCATTCTCATAAGGTTTCACTATTTGCACAAATGGCAGGCCTTTTCAGTAACCACGGCCCACTTTATTTCGTTAACACAAAAACTAGTTTCTCGAAGATGGGGCTGACTTGTCATATTGCCAAAATTCATAGTGAGGTGCCTTGTACAATTTTAAGTTGTGTATTTATGTTCTCTATATGCTTTACTAAACTCACATAGTCCCTAATCAGGCTTCTGTTGAGAAAAATGCTAGAGAGATAAAAGAGTATATTGAAGAGATCTACTGGGGTTCCAAGAAACGTGTTTTGCTGCTTGGGCACAGCGAAGGGGGAGTAGATTCAGCAGCTGCAATGTCATTATATTGGCCTGAGTTGAAGGATAAGGTTGCTGGATTGGCATTGGCACAAAGCCCATATGGTGGTAGCCCAATAGCTTCGGATATTTTACGAGAAGGTCAACTTGGTGATTATGTTAATGTACGCAAACTCATGGAGATTCTAATATGTAAAGTGATCAAGGTATGAATGTTATGGTCGTTTCTTCATATTATATTTCACATTTGTGCCTTTGTTTCTGAATAATTTATGTGGTACTTGGTGCAATGTTTCTTTTTAATTAGCTATTTATCGTCTTCAGTGTTTCAATAATATATGTATACATGATTCTTATTTTTTTTGCTCGATCCTTAGAGAATCTGAAACAGGCAGTTCACCAAGAAGGACCCCTATCTCCTTTGGAAGGTTTAAAAGAATCCCACTTGACTCGAGTAAAAATTTATAATTCATGTGATATACCCCCAACAGAATCTACACTGTGGATAACTTCGAGTTTCGGCAACAGATTTAGGCATGGAAAAAAGAGGCATTAGGTAAGCAGGAAGATTAGCTAGGGCATGTTTTGAGTGTTAGTCTACCGACTTTGGGGACCCAAGGGCCAAGATTTTTCTGAACTCTAAGGTTTGTTTCTCAGATTTAGTGACATTCCAAATGGAAGGGTCTTTGGTTTTAGCACCAAGGGTAAACCAAGATGCTGGATGGGGAGAAGACATATACCACAACCCAGGAGTTGAATCAAGGGTCATGGTTCTTAAGATTATGATAGTTCTAGAGAAGGAGCTCTTGGCCTAATGGTAGCATTCTCCTTAGGACTTAACCTGAGGCAATGTTCGAGACCCCTCTCACACTAATAATAATAGTTTTTTTAAAAAATAACTTTTCAAAACCGACCGGGAGGGATTATGATAGTGCTTACTGCTGTCTTTTTTCTGGAGCTCTCAAATGTAGTCCAACTAGTAGATAAAAAATGTCTTTATATTTTATTGTTTTGAAGATATGATTTGGAGATAGATATCTTTACCTACTTGGAAAGCAAAAAGGGTACAATTTCGTACCAATTCAGAATACAACCATATCATTATTCTTTGTCAAATAAGACACTGTACATTATATACAGTACTACATTTGTTAATGATCATAGAGCCAAGTAGGGTATAGGCTGGCGTATCTAGCATGGGCTTGTTAATGACTTCACTAGTAAATGGAGCTTGTTGTATATAATTTACCTTTTCTTTTGTTAGGGTGACTTGCAAGCTTTAGAAGACTTGACCTACGAGAGGAGAAAAGCGTTTTTGAACAATCATCCTTTGCCAAAAGAACTTCCAGTTGTTTCATTCCATACAGAAGCTGGGATTACTCCTGCTGTCCTTGCCACATTGTCTCATGTTGCTCATGCAGAGCTACCCATGGTGGCACCTCTATCAACTCCCGGTCAAGCTCCTACACTTCCAGTGGTCATTCCCCTTGGTGCTGCAATGGCCGCATGTGCCCAGCTGCTTCAGGCTAGGTATGGGGAGAAGAGTGATGGGCTTGTAACTTGTCGAGATGCAGAAGTTCCTGGATCTGTGGTAGTGCAGCCGAAACGTAAATTAGACCATGCTTGGATGGTTTATTCATCCCTGAATGATAACCCTACTGAGGCAGATGCTTCACAGGTATGTGAGGCTCTCTTAACTTTGCTTGTGGAAGTTGGGCAAAAGAAAAGACATGAACTTACCATGAAAGATGAGTGACTCCTCACTCCTGTGATATATTATTGCTTTTGATCTGAATATATATATATATATATATATATATATATATATATATATATATATATATATTATCTCGAATTTAGTTTTGTCTATTTGTTCTTTTTTGCCAATATTTCTTGAAGTTATCACAGCTGGGTAATATGCAAACAGACCCCTAAAGTCTTGTACCAAAACTCAAAGGGTTTGTATATATAACTCTTTTTTTTGTGTCATGATATGAGAACTCACAGCCATTATCCTTCGAGTGTATACTGTATTAATCCACAGTAGAATATTCAATAATTTGGATTTTTTTTATTGAAACACCGTAGAGAAATATGTTTGCGGTTGGAATCAAATAATGAATACAAATATGCCTAACCCAATTGATTGCTAACCGAACCATCTCTTGATGGTAATTTGGATATGCTTATACGAATGTAACAAAGATTTCTTCCAACTTATCTATATTTATAAATTTAATTGTCTACAACTCGACTTGGTACAATTGATAAACCTAGGATTTGTTTGGTACAAGTGATAAATGTAAGATTAAAGAACGCATAAGAAATCAATTTTATAATACGGAATTAGAGAACTAAATAAAGGACTCTATGCTATTATTCTACCTGCAAAACAATTAAATTTGGATGAATTGCACAAATTTTACACAACTCATTTCCTATCCACCCTGTTATCAATAAAGCCAAATAAAGTATTGAAATAAGCATTTTAAATTTGGTATGTCTTTAGGTTGTTTGAACCGTTTTAACGAAAAAACCTAATTTTTAAATAAGTATACAATCACGCGTATCACCGTTGTAACGAAAAAACCTAACTTTTAAATGAGTATACAATCACGCGCTCCTTTTTTATGGAAAAAAAAATAATGAGTGAATTTAGTTTAATTAATCTCCACATTGTGATCTGATCAATGTAAAATTATCGAGCTAATCATTTAAAAGATAAACCATTTGAACCAGTATGCATCCTGGATTAATTTGCTTAATGTCAAGTGAGAATATCCATGGAAAACTTACATTTAGGACATTTTAATATTTTATTACAACAAGAATTTGCCCCAATAATTTTTCTTTGTATAAGATTTTATTTACAGAATATTCTAATCTCTTATACCACTAATCATCCATGCTTAGGAACTTAAATCTCTGAAAGAAAAAAATAATGACGGCCGTTCTTTTTGTATTCCATAACAGCCACTAAGATCTCGAGTTTAGGAGGAAAAAGGTAGGTCAAGATGAGGACAAAATTGCCCTTACACATTTTCCTCCAATGAATGTTCTTCGCATTCCTCACTCTCCTGTCACGTAAGCATATATAGTCCCCAACTTTTTTAGATTCATCGAATGATTGCACGCACAGAAAATCCCGGGGGGCCGAATTTAATACCCGAAACACCCTTCTCACATTCCAGAAATTCCCAAGCTCTCTCTCTCGTACAAAGCCAGTTCCATCGCACAATAACAATTCTTCCTCCTCTCCTCCAAACTGAGAGAGAGAGAGCGCGATCAAGTTTGACTGTGTTTCTTCCAGAGAGCGTTGCGGACGCTAGAAGGATTCAAAGAGGAGCGATTTTTGATTGGGGATTTGGTAATTCGGGAATTTGGGAGCAAGGAACGGGTAGTTGGGCAATTTGAATTAGGGGTTTTGAGGAATTGATTGGTTAGGGGGTGACATAGCCACATAGGGCAGTGCATGTGGTTTCCGATGTGGTATTTGTAATACTGTTTGGTGATGTGAGTGAAGTTGTATGTGGTTGAAGTCTAGGGTTTGTGGTTGCTGGGTAGGACTTTTCCAACAGTGGTGAGTGTGGTTTTTTCAATGGGGAGCACGGGTGAGCATGACCGGAAACGGCGTCACTTTAGCTCCATCTCGCCCACAGCAGCTGAAGCTGCAAAGAAACAGTCTTTTGCGCCAATCTCTGAGGAAAAGAAGGTTTATAAGTGCTCTTTTTGTTACTTGGTTGCAAATATGAATTCTTTAATTTTTAAGATATCTAATTTTGTGGATTATTCTTGATAATGAATCTATACTTATTTTGTACAACTTAGTGGAAGGTTTCTTGCTTGAGCTATCTGTATGTGTGAGTGTGTTATAAACTTATTGCATGTGGAGATATAAAATATGAGGTTTTCTCTGATTTTCTGTCTAAGTGGAAATTAAGCACAACCATTTTGGTTTATGTTTCTTTCTAAGTTGACTATTATTTGGACAACTTGAACAATGCTGCTTAAATTGTATCTAATCTGTTTATTACCCTCAGCTGATGGAAATCGGCATATGTGCTATCGCAATTGTATTGAAACCTAGAAAATGTAGCATGCCATTTAAGTAGCTCTGTCAGAAGAGAAAAATGGGGATAGGGATGGGAGAGTGTTTAGGCAGTTGGAAGTTGCAGTTGAAGGGTGTTTTAAAGGGGGAAACGTATGTCATAAACCCAAGCTGCTTTGTATTTTCGATTTTAAATGAGATATTAACTAATATTAAGTATCAAAACCTAGTGAAAGATACTCCAATCTATAAGAAAATCAAATAAAAAAATGTTAAAAGCAGAAGAGGAAGGCTTAAACTGACATAGATGAAAGTATTAAAGAAGGATATTGATTCAAAAGGACTTACAGAGAGTGCAATCTTGGGCAGGATTGAGTGATGAAAGAAAATCAATGTTTTATTTTTGATTTTAAATGAGATATTAACTAATATTAAGTATCAAAACCTAGTGAAAGATGCTCCAATCTATAAGAAAATCAAATAAAAAAATGCTAAAAGCAGAAGAGGAAGGCTTAAACAGACATAGATGAAAGTATTAAAGAAGGATATTGATTCAAAAGGAATTACAGAGAGTGCAATCTTGGGCAGGATTGAGTGATGAAAGAAAATCAATGTTGTGAAATCCTGAAGGTTTTTTTTTATAACAAATGATGAGGAGATGTGTTTTTAATTCCTATGAGTAAATATGCTGTGTACTTATATCTTTTCGGAGTTGAATGTCTTCTAGATGGAACTTTTTTTTTGGGGTGTTTAAATTCATTGTTGATTTAGTGTTCCTTAAGAAGGCTGGATCTTTGGTGTAGTGGTTAAGTTGCTTCTTCACAGCCTAAAAGTCGTGGGTTTAGTTCCTAGATACAGCCTCTCTGCTATGCAGGAATGAGGCTGTGTGCATGTTGCTCTTCCCTAACCCTGACCTCCACCATGGGAGCCTTGTGTACATGAGTTGTTTATCTTTTTACCCGCTTCGTGAAAATATCATCTTCCAGTTGTTGGTAATGACCATTACCCTCACTGTAATTGAACTTCTAGTCCATGTTGGCTTTGTTGCTTGCTTTACATATGGATTGTGAACCATGTATTAACTCAGATTGACTGCTGGATGATCCTAAACGTTTAACTTCTGGTTCGAGTTTCTAATGCTCTGCTAGAGCACTTATTTTTGCAAAATTGCAACTCATCTTTTGATTACATATTTACATGTAATTCCAATTATTTTCTGGTTTGTTAGGAGGGAAAATATGTATTCCCCTAGTTGTTTTATAAGAATAGTAGGTTGTTATTGTGATGAACTTTGGAATAACATATATGTTTTGAACTATTTCTTCCTTTTCAACAATGTAGCTTGATGCTGCTGTCCTTCAATTCCAAAACCAGAAGCTTTTTCAGAAGCTAGAAGCTCAGAAGGTTGAGTATTCTGCACTGGAGAGTAAGTTATCTCAAATAAAGGAACGACAGCAGCCATACGAATCCACACTGGAAGTTGTCGATAAATCGTGGAAAGCGGTAATCCTTAGCTGTTGGCTTTTCTACACATTGTATACTTTACTTCTGCAACTGGCACTATTTATAAATATCTTGTTTGATGGGAAATTAACTTCTTGTTTTTGTTATAGCTGGTTACTGACTTAGAAATGTCTTCTATCCGCACCAGAGAGTCAAACAGTGGACAAGATGTTAAACATATATTGATAACAGATGGTAAGTTTTCTCTGCTTTGTTTCAATTCGTTTTCTTTTTCTTGATTGTACTGTAGTACTTTGTATGTAGTAGCTTATTTGTGAGTACCTTCTATTTTTTTTTTTTTTTTTCCATTTACATCTAAGCTTCCATCATGCTGCTTATATCTGTCATCTGTGGTTCCTTTTTGACCGGAATAGGGTGGTCAATGGAATGGGAATGGGTCTTTAGGACCAGCTGCAAACTTGGATGTATTGAGTACGAATCTTGCATTGCATCTTTGATTTAAAATGATGCTAGTGGTTTGGGGGATGGCTGATGGTATACCAGTTTACCCCTCATGGGTGGGTCCAATGTGGCACAAGCACAACCTTGGAGAGGTTCCACACTCTAAAAAATTGTTCTAAACTATCTTGTGTGATAGTTGGATTTACATTTATGATATTTGTAGTCTTGCTACTGTAATGGATTGGCATTATAGGGGGGGAAACTTAGGATGAAGTTAGCAAGTGTTTAGGAGGCTGCAGGACCTTTACCTTACTTTACAAGATTTGATCTGGTTGGAATGTATTCTTAGACAAAGAAATGCAGAAACAATGGAAGTCAGTTGTAATTTAGGCTTGTTATGTGAGTAACTTAGATGATGAATTATTATGAAAATAAGTTGGAACTTGGAACTATCATATTCGTCATATTCGAGAAATAAATTTGAGAAACATTTTAACTTTAAAACTACACTGTTATTGTTATGTGGTCACAAGTCACACATAATACAAATTTAAAGCAATTTTATAAGTTTGTAGTTGCCTCATTCCTGCATCCCATCCCTGAAAAATGGTGTTCGCAACTTAGCTACAATAATTGCCATCTTCTGAAGGGAAAAGTTTCAGTAGTCTGAAGCAGATTTGATGTCCTAAGTATGACACAAAGTGAGGAAATTTATTCTGAAGCAGATCTGTTGAGAAGTTCAAGTTTATGGAGATGATGTTTTGGGGAAATTTAGAAGTAAAAAATTATGAAAACATTTATGGAATGCTTCAATCTGTTCCCATAAAACTGGCACAAAGTGCTTGATCAGATTATACATAGAAGAGCTTAAATTTCTCCTTGAATCCTCGCTGTGGGAATTCTGTTTAATAATGTCAGGTATGAATTTTATTGAGTTATGAGATTGTGCTGGAGGAATAAGCACTGTGGTGTCAGTCTTTTGTCTAATCATTTAAATTTTTTCTCAGTAAGTTTCTGAGTATAATTTGATTGAACATTTTAGTATGTACATACAAAAAGAGGATGTCTCCTTATTTTTGATTAACTAAATTATTGATGTTTCAAATTGCTTGGCAGATGGAGCGTCATCTCCCTTCAAGGATGCTTTTCTTCACCGACTCTGTGAAACTGGTGCAACAGAGAGTTCGTCTACAAATATTTGCCCAAATCGAATGGAAGAAGATGACGGAACTAGTTGTGAAAAGATTAACAACGTTTTAGGAAATATAGTAACTGCCATTGACAACCTTTGGAATTGGAGGAATGGATTGCGTTCTGCGGTTCTTAAAGAGCTTCCAGAAGATTATAGGAGTATGATAGGCAGAATTATCCTGTGTTGTCTGTTCTTAGCCTGTTTTATATGAGAATTTTCTCTTAGTTTCCTTTGAATACTTCTCCTTTTGCTAGGTTCATGCAAGCAAAAGACTTCTTGTGATTTAGAGATTGAAGTGAAGAGCCTGAGGTCAGTGCTAAGTGACCTTCATTTGAAGCACAAATCATTAGCAAGGGAGTTGCAGAGCCATCGAGACATAGATGCAAGGAATAAAAAAGAGCTCAAGCGTTTAAAAGGTAAGTTTTAGGAATGTTTGGGACCCTCTACTTAAACAGGTGTAGGAAACACGTCTCTATGGTGTATCTGATGCGTAGAATTTTATCTGTATATATCTTTATTCAAGTATTTTAAATGCATATGCACTTCAAGAAGCATTTCAGAAGATTTTGTTTCTTTGTTTGTGTTAAATTCCTGGCTAAGCATTGTTTGATTCATCATGGTTGTTTTTCTAGAAGGTGACAGTGAAATCTTTGTTTGCTTGCATTCTTCCAGTGTAATATATATTTTCCTTTGATAATGTGTGAACTGGTTTCTTGATGCGTGGACAATTTATGAATTTTTGAAATGATAATTTTTTTTCTTCTAAACTGATGTTTTTGCCACTCTTTGCCTGATGTTATAAAACTTTTTTGATTCCTATGGATGAGAGGTCGTTTATGACGTGTAAGCCTGATTCTTCCTTTCTTGAAGGGGAATTGGGGAGCATGGTTGCGAAATTGGAAGATAGTAATCGCAAGCTGGGAGCTCTTAAAGCAGAGAGAGATGCGACCAAAGGGGCATTTTTTCCTGTCTTAAACTCGGGCAGTAAACATGTTGCTAATGATAGAGTTAGAGATAAGCAGAAAGATATGCGAGACATGGAGTGTGCACTGAAAGAGCTATCAGTAAGTCTATTTCCTTTTTCTTTGGTCAATATATGAGATTTGCTTAAATATGTATTGTAATCAGTTGAGCTTGCAGGACCAAGCTGCTTCTCGACTATTGGAGTTGAAAGGGCTTCATGAAGAAAGGATAAAGATATTGCAGCATTTATCAGATTTGCGGGTTAGTGTCTTCGTTTCTTGTGGCCCGGTGTACATCCACTCCTTGTTTTTCTTCTAAGGGATCATATCTCTAAATGCAGCTCTTTATAAGTAGTTCTATGATTTGAATGGGGATTTCTGGTCTTACAGAACAAGTTGAAGAGTGTGAAGTCTATTTCCTCTTCCCAAGCCTACCTCTTGGTCAAAGGTCAACTAGAAAAGTCAAGATCGGAAGTTTTGCAGTATCAGGCATTATTCGAGAAACTACAGGTTGTTACTGGTCGGTAGTTTCATTGTTCCTTTTTCCGTTTTTTAGTTATCGTAGGGGTTGGCTCAGATGCTGACATGTCCATTGTCCCTGATTGAAGGCTGAAAAGGATAGCCTTGCGTGGAAGGAAAAAGAATTGCTTATAAAAAGTGACTTGGTTGATGTTTCAATAAGCTCTTCTGCGGTTGCTGATTCTAGAATTTCCGAGCTAGAGGTAGAGATAGAGAAACAAATTAGTGAACGAAATAGGATTCAATCGAAGTTGGAGGAGGCATCAAGGGAACCAGGTAACAAGTACTGATAAACTTTACCTTTTTTCCTTCTGCATTTCCTTCTTAATTCTAGTTCTCTTGTAACTGCTGATGCATTTATCTGTGCTTTTCATGCTGAAAGCTTTTCGGAACTGTTCTGTGTTTTTAGGAAGAAAAGAAATAATTGCTGAATTTAAAGCTTTGCTTTCATCTTTTCCTGAGGAAATGGGAACTATGCAAAGTCAACTTAGTAAATTCAAGGAATCTACTTCTGATATACATTCTTTGCGTGCTGATGTGAAGTCTCTTTCTGCTGTCCTTGATAGGAAGGTTGGTTTTTTGTTATTTATTATTTCTGTCCCTTGCATCATTTGGGTGGATTAAAGGTGTTTCATGGAACAGGTGAAAGAGTGTGAACATTTATCTTTGAGATCTGCTCACCAAGGTTCTGAGATACGAAAATTACAAGCTGTGGTATGTTATATTTTCTTATCTTATTTAGTTATCTATATTTTTATTATATCCTGGAGTCCCATTTGTTTTTAATATTTTACTATATCTTACTCTTCTAGATACCTGTAAGGACCATATATAGCACCACGTCTATCACGTATAAAATATGGAAAGCTTATAAGAAAATTTGCTTGCTGAATTTCTCATTTTTTGCAACCAGCTTATTCACATTGCTGGGGGAATAAAACATATATGCTTTCTTTTCAAATGCAAAAGAACTTTATCGAGGGCACAAATATCCAAGTGAAAGGATATTTTCTGTGTCTTGGAACTGCGGTAGCTAGAACCTAGAAATGACTGGAAAATATGCATTTATGATGTGAAATGTGAGAGACGGTGGTTGATAAATTTGAACTTGGAGATGGACTGGTTTTGCAGATATTTTGAATATTGAAAAAAGTATGTACTATTAATTCAAACTTGGGAGAGGTTCAAGTGAAGTACTTAACATGTTGAGGAATTTTTTGAATGGTAATATGGAGAAAATTTAAATTTTTTAGAAGAGGTATATTATAGTTTGTGTAGTTAACCAGATGTGGACAGCTGCATCTAGATATTTTTGTATTATGAAGAGATTAATAGAGATTGTTATTGAATCTCGGTGGCATCTGGGACCAACTGTGGAATTGTGTGAGTAACAATTCTGTATAAAAACTGTGCTGAAACTTATTGCATGTGTCTTTCCATCGCATTGAGGTATTTCAATGAACTGTGATCAAGATTTCTTCCCCTAGGGAGAATTCCAGTTTTTCTACAAGGCCTATGTTACCATGTACATACGCCGTTGACATTTTCTATGCATTTCAACTTCAGATAGATTTGTAATACATCTTCTTTCTTAGCGTATAAAGAGATGAAAGTTTGGTAGCGTTTGTTGCTGCCTTGCTGATATATTGTGTTGAGGAGTATTATGTTTTAGATGTGCCTTGCTTGGATTTACGTTCACTATGTCAAGAGTTTTGTGATTGTGACTAAATAATTACTCCCTTCTAATATTTCATTCTTGAAAGGACTGGGATGTAGTTCCCAGCATCACAAATTCAGTGGGTATTGTCTTGTGATAAGGTAGCTAGTCATAGGACGAAAATAATTTAATCAGAATTCTCTCCATGAAATAAACGAATTTTTTATGAGACACATCTGCCTTCTCAAAATCATTGAATGTTAAATATTTTCTTCCTTCGTCTAAGAGTTAAGATATTGTTATCAATTTCTTGGATGCAGGCCCAAGACTTGAAGGAAAGTGATCTGGAGTTGAAGCTGATATTGGAAATGTATAGACGTGAATCCTCTGATCCAAGGTTGGAATTAAGATGGCCTTTTCTGCCTCATTGTCAAAGTAAAGATTGCAAGTTTGATGAACTGCCTTCATATTTGATGACAAGCAATTTGAAGACATGAACATGATTACATTTATTGTATACACTGGATATTATGTCGACTTAGAACTGTTTGGTTGCTTCCAGCGTGCCTCTAGTTAATCTTTGCAAGTATCTGTTTATATTAGTAAATTGAACTGTGCATGCAGTTAGTTTGTGACTCCAGATGATGCCACTGCCCTTAAATGTCTCTTCTGTAAGTGCAGGGATGTCCTGCAAGCTAGGGATTCAGAATACAAGGCGTGGGCTCATGTTCAAAGTTTTAAATCCTCTCTTGATGAGCAGAACCTGGAGTTACGAGTTAAGACTGCTAATGAGGCTGAAGCAGTATCACAACAAAGGCTAGCTGCTGCTGAAGCTGAAATTGCAGACTTGAGACAGAAGTTGGAAGGTTCTAAAAGGTTAATCCTTGACATTAAATAATTCTAACTTTTTCGTACTTCACTCTACACAGAATCCCTTAATGAATGTGAGCTTTTTGCCTATTGTCTAAAATATTCTAAACTTCATCACAACTGTGCTGTTTAATGTTGTACTTGAAAGTAATATTTTTTGCTGATTAGCCAAAGATGTTCCAAATTATCAATTTTTTCTGTTTACAGGAATATGTCTAAACTTTCGGATGCTGTGAAATCCAAAAATGAAGAAAATGAAGCCTACTTATCTGAGATTGAGGTTAGTTTCTGTTATTTAATTCTTCTTCGTCTTTCTACAACCATGATGTTTAAGGTTGTTCGTTTGATATTTCTGCAGACAATTGGACAGGCTTATGATGATATGCAGTCTCAAAACCAACAACTATTGCAGCAAATTACCGAGAGAGATGACTATAACATCAAGGTTATTAGCATATTCTCTCTAAACGGTCTGCATTTGTTCAGCTGTGTGACTGTTTTGGTTTTATACAAGGGACATTCTTTTATCGTGGTGTGACGGGTATATTTTTTGCAGTTTCCTGTTATCTTAGCAAAGTTAATTCACTTTGATGTTTCAGCTTGTTTTGGAAGGGGTGCGGACAAGGCAGCAGCAAGATGCTCTACTTATGGATAAAAGAAAGATGAATAGTGAGATTCAGCTAGTGAATGGATCAATTGATTTCTATCACATGAAAACTGCTAGAATTGAAGATCAGGTATCTTTTGCCATGGTTTCCTATTATTGGATCAATTAGACATGGAATGTAGATTTTGACTATGGATACTCTATTTGCAGTTGAGAATTTGCTCAGACCAAATTCAGAGACTTGGGGAAGACAGGCTTCAAAAATCTTCCATTCTGGAAAATACACAGAAGAGATTGCTAGATGTTAGGACATCATCTAATCAGTTGAGAGAGAATATGGAGGAATCTCAGTCTAAGGTTGAAAGAAGTCGAACAGCTCTCTTAGAGCTGCAGGTAGAACTAGACAGAGAAAGGTAATTAAGTGAGTTCTATTTCTCTTTCAATGCATGCAAAATGCAAGCTTGGACTGACCTTTATTTTTAAGTAGGTTTAACAAGAGAAGAATAGAAGAGGAATTGGAGGTTGCTAGGAGAAAGCTTTCACGACTTAGAGTACAGATAGAGGGTTCGTCTACTTTACAGAAGCTTCGACAGGAACTTAGAGAATACAAGGAAATACTAAAGTGTAGCATCTGCCTTGATAGGCCAAAAGAGGTAAAAAAAAAAAAAAATTAATCCTGATTAGTGTTTTTATGTCTTTTTGTTTGGATGCTAGCTTATTGGAATTCATCTCATGATTAATTAATGTTGACAGATGAACTCCTGGATCCTTGGAAACACCTAACAGAATATTTAAAAACAATAAGTGAACGGGTCACTAATCATTATCTGGAAAATTTTTTTTGTCAATATGGGGAGGAATGTAATGAGAAAACAGGTCAAAATTGACGAAAGGCATAAAAATAATTTATCTTAGATTAACTTGTTATGAAGGGTATGCATTCTGCCTTTTTTTGTGTGGAAATAAGTTTATTGGAGAGAGGAAGATACTGAGCTGATACCTTAAATCAGATGCTATGAAATTTTCTCTCACCTATAAGAATAAACATTCATGAATAGTGTTACATACTTACATCCACCATACCAATTACAAAGAGTGTGTCACCATCCATCTTTTACTCTGGTCAAACTAGTTTCTACGATTCTATCCAATCGAAGGTGCTTGTATTTCTCTTCCCAAATATCCCAGAGTATTACCAATAGTATTGCATTTGCAAAAGGATAATGCTTGAGACCCCCAAAAAGACCCCCATTTAATGTGGAGTGTTGGATGTGAAGTGGGGCTTACATGTGTGTTTTTAATCAATGACTATTTTAATGCCACATAGATTTGGGGGACTTTTGGGGGTCAAATTTTGGGGGTCTCTAGCATTGTCCTTTGCAAAATTCTCTCTCATTGCAACACTAGTTAAATAACTTTGTGCTTGGATCTCCTCTTCCACTTAACCAGCTGTCACCCATTAGACCCGTGTGATTTGTAGGCTTCTTCTTTAAGAATGGAAGTACATTTTCCAATGCAGAGTGATGTGATTTATGGTCTGTACACGCTCATATTTTGATTGTTCATCAAGGATTGGACTATTCAACCCCTACCCTTGAGGGCATGGTGGTGTGATTTATGTTTTCTACTTTTGCTTGCACAAGTAACATTTTAGTCACCAAAAGAATACCTCATTTTTGTGGGTAACATGAGGTTAAAATTCTTTCCCAGGATCTTCCTAAGCATAAAATGTAACTTTTATTGATAAACACCATTCTGTGTAAAAATTCATATTCTGCTCACAGTTGGCTTTGGAATTGTGAACATGCTTCGAAAGCCCTGGAATTTCCTTGCCCTTTAATTTGTTAGACACTTGGACTAGATGGGGTGCATAATTTTGATTGTGTGACCGTTTGTTAAATTATTGTTAATGTCTTTGGTTTGTTGTTTTTGTAATTTAAAATTATTTGTCACGGTAATGATCCGGTACACATGAAAATCAATTGAATGTTTATGCTTTGCTCTTTTCCAACATTGGGGAAAGGCTTGCTGCTTTTGTCTCGTCCTGTTTATGAAGTTATATCCAGACTTCCAGTAGTAGCTGTGGTGAGGATTGCAGAAGATACTTGAAAGTGTTATACTGTGTTAATGTGTTATAATGCTCTGAATCTGGTGACGGATGAAGAGAATAGGTTTGGCTCATGTAGGGGATCCCTTTACAGAAAGGATATTAGGATTTATTTATTTATTTATAATTCATGGGGTTTGGCCACGCTGGGCCTGCTCTTCTCCTTGATGTTAGTAGTCTTATGAAATATCTTCTAATTGGTTTAAGACGTGGTAAGCATCAAGGAAGCATGCACCGACTTCCCTCAAACAATTCTTTGTGCTCTTTGAATATCTAGGAATGGCCTGCTTGCTTGCTTTTGCACTTTGGCATATGCTAACAAGCATTGCCTACTCTATAGGCTGATGCCACATTTAGCATTTCCATTTCAATGGAGGGGAGAACATTTATGTGGCATATTTGGCTGGTGCAAGTCATGTTGGTTGATACTATCTTGATTGCTTGTAATACCATTTTGTGCATGTATGGTAGTTCTACAACAATTATCTTGTACTTTCCTCTGCTTATTCTTGTCTCTTTTTGGTGGCTTAGAAATTCTACTGTTCGTTGGTTCTTCAGGTTGTTATCACAAAGTGCTACCATTTGTTCTGCAATCCATGCATACATAGAATCATTGGAAGTCGTCACCGCAAGTGTCCGGCATGTTCTGCAAGTTTTGGGCCGAATGATGTCAAGCCTGTATATATCTGATGGAAAGGAGGAAACTTTGTTCTCTCCTGTTATTTGTGGATATGTCATTTATCAGCTATTGGACTTGCAGCTTATGGCTGAAGGCTTTTGCATAAATATGCCCACAGGTGCATCTTATAGTGTTGTCGCAGAAAGAGAACAGAAACGCTGGTTCCCTTATCTTATTTGTGAAAATCAGCTTAGATTTGTTGTAGGTTGTTGATTGGGCTGAAATTATTTATTTTGACAGTTTTACAGGAGTAGCCATAACATTTGTTTTGTTATTTTTACTGCTTGGAGCCTCTCCGATTTTTCAATTGATTTCAGAATTGATGAAATACTACTATTCCCAAAGACCCTGAACATTGCATGACCCATGTAATGAACAAAGCTAATGGTGCCAAGCCTCAGAAATAGCATGCTGAAGTTGGCTCCAATACCTCATGTGCATTCAACTCCATCGCCCTGGAGAAAAGCTGGAGAGGTAACACAGTATTTCCAGTCCTCTGATTTGAGCTTGTTAAATGTTAGGAACTTAACAACGTGCATCTTCTTGTAGTTTTATCTTTTGATGCTCAGCTGTGCGGTTGTAGGCTGCTGATGTAAATTTTGTAGTATTGAATTGTTACTTATTTCTTACAGTTGATTTTTTTTCCCCCTTGAGGAGTCTGGGTTGAGTATAATTATCTGGTGAGCCCACCTTTGGAAGCTGTATTGAGTTTTTACATTGAACTTTCTGTTTCTGCCCCAAGGGAAGGGAAGGGGAGCAAGAAGTTCCTCTTGATGAGGGTTACAGGTGTGACACATTGTACATATGAGCATGTGCTTTGCTTGCTCCTAGAGCAAGCATTGATTCTGCCTCTTAAATCATTAGAATTTAGAACCACAACTAGGATGAAACATGTGCAACGTGGACAAACTGTGTCAAGGATGCATATATATATCTTTGCAATGTGTGGTACTGCTGCTATTAAGGCATTGGATTCCTTTTTTTCTAGGTAGCTTGTCCACATCAGCATAGGAGTTGTCATCAAGCAAGAAGAATTCCCTTTGATTAAGAACTTTGATAGTTTACTCCCATTATTGCTTAGTATTTATTTTCAATAACTATTGCCTTACAAGTAGGTTTCCTTTAAGGTAGTGTCTTGAACTTATAATTTTAGGTTCGGTAACGAATTGCATGGTATTATAATCAATCAAATTAAATAAAAGGCGAGACTTGCTCTCAAAATCGAGAGTTTTCTCTTCACCGGACATTGTTCTTCATTCTATTAAGATGAAGGTTTTCATCATAGAATCCCAACTGGGTGTCTTATGAATGAATTTTTTTAATATTTTAATTGGTATTTTCATATTTTGTTTTTGAAAATCAAATTTCTTCCTTTTCATTTTTAGGGGAAGAACAAAAAAACAAGAGACTCAGAATTTTGTCCCACACATTCCAGTCTGTGTTTTCAATTTAGGGCACATGCACCTCTCACTCTCTCCGCCCTCTCTCTGCCCTCCTCCTTCCACCTTTTGCTTTAGTCAATACCAGCAAATTAAAGAAGAAAAATATAGTATGTCTCCCAACTTTTTTATTCCTTTATTTATAGATGTAGAAATATGCTTTAAGATAAATATATTAGATGATAAGTTATCATTGAAAAGGTGCATATATATATATATATAAAAGAATTTTCCTATTCGAACTTAAAAGTGTAAAAACTTAAAATGTGCACAACTTTTTGAGGGTGTGAATAAGCGAAATAACAAGTGTGATTTACTATTTTGGGTTTCACATATTTCAAATTAATAATGAACATATAAGTCTGCATTTTGAGTCCGTATGAAAGAATTCCTATATGTAATTATGTATACACATATATACATATGAGACTCTTAATTTAGGGTCTCAACCAGTTAGCTGATCTTCAAGGTCTTAATTAATGACCAAATAATGAAATAAAGCAATGGGCAAATAATCTCTAACGTCTCTACCGATAACATGCTCACATTTTCAATTAGGAAACCATGATTGATGCAAATCATGGCTTGATATATGACCCTAACAACATAAATAAAATAAACTCAATAACGGGGTGTTAATATTTTACTCAGTAAGAGTAAGTTGGGACAAAGTTTAGCGCGTTGTCACAAAGATATTACATATTTTCTAACAAAGTTGGAGGCCAAATTGATATTATATATATGGTGAAAATGTTTCAGATTAATTATTTTTAGTATTTAATTAAATCAACTTGCTTTTCGTGATTTGCATGTGAAGTTCAATGAGATGAATCCAATGAAGAGGTTACCTAGTAGATCCTCTTGTTAATTACCCTATTAATCACTTTTTATATATTTATGATTTGATTAATTAAAATCATACAAGTACAAAAAAAAAAGAAAAAAAAGAAACGTGCATCAAAAGCATACAAGTATCTCATAATTATTTGATGAGCAAAAGCATTTGATGCATTTTCTTTCCAACTTACAAGAAATTCAAGAAAGGAAAAAAAAAAAAGAAAAAGATGAGATTCTTCTCTCTTTTTTCCTTCAAAAACATGCAATGCATGGTTCCCCTACCTAGTCTAAGGCAGACAACTAAAATATATATATATATATTTATGACCATGACTTTATTTAAGTAGAAATATTGTATAATATATTTGTGACTAGTATGTTAATGAATATTTTAATTAACTTCTTAAGCCAACAATTAAATCTAAAATCATTATGTCATGATTATTGTTTATGCATGTATGTAGTAAATTTTGCCCCTCATGTTACATGTTCTCAAACTAACACAATTCGACAATTACGTGTTAGTCTTCAAGCACATGGAGATTATGTTGATTAATTTGTTCAATTATAATAAAAGATTTGACATTTGCTTTTGGACAGATTTTGGAAAGATCATAAGAGCAATCATTTATTAATTTGAAAAATGAAAAACCAACCACAATTAATTAATAATCTCATGCATCGATAACTATTGGTTCATTAATTCAACACAACTACTTGCGAATTACGATACTGATTTTTCTTTACAGGCTTTCAATACAACCAATGAACATCCATTCAATAATTAAGTCATGGTCCATATATATATATATATATATACAACAACCATATATTAAAAATATGAAACATGCCGCCATTAACATTATTTGAATTAAATATATAATCTCCTAACAAACCTCTCGATCTGAACTGTCATTATCAATCGGTCAAGACTATTAAGAAGAAAAAAAGAAGAGAATAACATGATTACTTGACACTAAAATAATTGTATGATTTCTTGTCACATATTGCATGATAATTATTGTTTAGTCCTAAAAATTACTACAATGATTAGGCTACTTTGTGGGTCTTTAATAATTACTTTAGGGTAAAGGGTTTTTAATGTATTTTGATTAATTTAAGTTGGTATAAAAGTAAATTAGTATAAAAGTTAGTCTCTTAGTTTTAGGGGATATATATATCGAGAGAGTAGAAGAGAAAATGACGCATCGGTCGAAGGGAAACTCAGAAATATGAACGGTTCCTTAAAGTAATCTTGTTTTGATTTACTTGGGTTACACTTGAACCCTAATCAAGATTCATCTTTAGATTTATTCTCTTCTTTAAAATAATTTTGCTTTAATTTATTTGGGCTAGGCTTGAACCCTAATCAAGGTTATTTTTTAGATTTATTAGACTCTTTGAGATATTCTTGCTCCAATTGACTTGGGTTAGGGTAGATTCAATTTTGTGTTTTGTATTAGATTCAATTCTGTGAATTTAATCAATCATATATATCTTTATTCGATTCATTGGTACTTTTGTTTGGATTAAATTTGGCTTCTTGTTGGATTCTTAACCAGTCCTCAATGGAATTGAAGAGTGGCCTAAAACTAATGATGAAGAAATAGAATATAAAATAACATTGGAGATAATAAAACTGAACTAGTCCCTTAGCACTAGTACATAATTTATAGTGGGTTCTAATAATTCTAGAAAAATATGGCCCACACTTAACTTTTCTAAATACCACTTTCACCATATTATTTATTTAGCAACCATTCATGTGTCCACACAAAGGGAATTTTGGGATCTAGTACTCCCATTTCTTTGGTTTCATCATAGGTAAATATATATATATATAATTATAGTCTCCACATGCATTAATAGTACTCCCACCATGATATAATTGTTACCTTTATATGTGATCCAATTTAACATTTTTTGGTAACCGAGAACGACATCATATAAACTTCTCTTTGAACATTACATATGGGTCTAAATTCGGGTCACATAAATTTCTCTCTTGACGATAGAGTAAGTTGGCCCTAATTCAACGCATGAGCACAAAAGTAAAATAGTATATATGTAATGTATTATTTCGTTTGGGGTTCAGTAGAGACATAGAATTGGTCAATAAATTAAAGGAAACCTTCACATATTGTCCAAATAAAATATTTCCCACGTTTGTTTACTATTTTTTTTTTTGAAAAAAAAAACCCACCCACCCATAGCTCACTTTATCATTTGATAATAAATTGTGTAATTTTCAACTTGGAGCACCTAATGATGGTCTTATTATAGTGACTTCACCTAAAAGTAAATCATCCTAACTTATTTGGCTATTCAATGTTGAAGAATTAATGCATCATCATGTCAGTCATCATCCAATATAGCAAAGTGATTGATTTTATTACTTTTTTAAAATTTGTTCCCCTTCTTTATTCAATTTATAGAATAGCTAGGAGGAATAATTAATTGAAGAGGTTTGTTGAGAAGGGTAAAGGGGATTCTGGTCATCACAAGGGACAACAATGTTACACTATTGGATAAAGTTTTACAATAAAGTAATATGTCTTTCATCCAAATTAAATTACTATACATGGAAATTCCTTTGTAATTAAGGTGTGCAAATTTATTATCCCATTATATATATAGTATTGCAAGAAGCAAAAAGAAAGGGGAAAATGACACACACATATATATATATATATATATATATATATATATATTTATATGATGATAATGAAAAATTGGGAATAATCTTATATGCATGTTACCAACTAAGCAAACAAAGCAATGTAAATTTCTCTCTTCTCCAACACCCAAGCTCTGTTTCTCCAAGTAAAATTGGAGATATTATGATCATATGATACAGTTTCCAATCTTGTTGGGATCAGATGTGTTGGACAATCAGACGGCCTATAATTGAGCCTTCATTTAATACTCCAACAAGAAGGGCTCCTCAGACCGGAGCCCATAATCGGCTCCACACAACTGCCATGAAGGGGAGTAATAGCACAAACCATCGCCTCGATCACAGCCGTCCACGAATAGATCAGGAAGGTCAAACAATGCGTCATCACAATCAACGGAAGGAGATTCCTGCGAATTGTCCGAGCTGGCTGAAGTATTGTGTGGGCTCGGCTCCGCTTCGGTCTCATTTTCACTACTCCTCCCCGGAGCTGCTGCAGCAGCCTTAGCGGCGGCGGCTTGGATGTCCTTGGGAGATGTGGTGACGGGGCGGGGAAGCTGGTGAGCCAGCTCGGGTAAGTTGAGGTAAGCCGAGCGGCCCTTAATGGCTAGAGCGGCTACATCGTGAGCACGAGCCGCCATTTCAGCCGTAGGATATGTTCCAAGCCATATTCTAGATTTCTTGCGAGGCTCTCGGATTTCGGAAACCCATTTGCCCCAACTCCGCATTCGGACTCCTCTGTATGTGGGATGTCTCTCACTATTGCCCTTCTTCTTCTTCCTGTTATTCTGGTTATTGCCACTCTCAATGTCTTGACGATCCTGATGGCTTCTCTTATTTGCTCCCCTGCTTTCATGGGAATCCGAAGAAGAGGAGGATGTTGCGGCGGCCGTGGTGGTGGTGGTGGAGGAGGAGGAGAGGAGGTTTGTTTGGGCATCACTAGTGTCTATGTTGATTTGTTGTTCCATATTGTTGGTTTCAAATGATGGATGTGAGTGCCCTTTGGGGTTTAAATTCCTCAACAAACTTTTTTTTATTAATTATTTTTTTTTTAAAAAAAAAAATATGGGGCCCATGGAACAAAAGACCAAAAGGAAATAATAGTATACATTTCAGCTAAATTGTAAACCATGTGGCAAATAGAATAATAAAAATGCTTTTCTTTTTATTAATTTCAATTTTTGAGGTAATTTTTACACCCATTTAGGTAATTGGCTTTGGCCTTATTCAAACCATGAAATTCACATGAACCCCCTTTATGCATATGGGTCCCCAACATGAGACTCACCACAATTAATCATTTTATATGTTTTAATTTCAACATTTGTGTGTATATATATATATGTATGTATGTATATGTATGTATGATTTGGAATAATGTAGTGTGTATGATCAGCTAGTACCAACAAAATCAAATCAAGCCATGTATATATAAATCCTAAAAGCCTTTGTTGGTATGTCAACTTCAAATTGGACCCAATAATGTCCTGAATGTGAAGCATGCTAGCTAGCCTTGCTGGAATACTGACACCGGTTTAATATTATGTATAGAAACACTTTTTTAGATAAACAAAAGTGGAGGCTCGAACTTAGATATCATTCATATATGTCTTAACCAATTGAATGTGAATATATATATATGTGTGTGTAATATAATGTTATGTGGTGTGCCATAATTGTCTCAAGTGAGAAATGAACAAGTGGGGCATTGTATTAAGACAATAGTACAAGTTGATGCAAACCCACAAAGACAACTAAATAAACACTCATAACTACCCCCTTGTGATAATTATTTTCATTGAATAACTAGTTTTGTAGTTCAAAACTTGTGATATATATATATATATATATATATAGAAGTAGTTTGTAGTTTGTAGTTTGAATATAACCCATTGATGCATTAAATACCCTTCCAATTTTATCAAATTGTTTTTCCTTCAAATAAAACTGTGACACTAAAATTTAGTTAGTGAAGTAAATTCAACAATGTATCATTAATGGAATCTTATAGAGATCTCGAATTCGAACCTCCCTTATCCCCTTCCCCTGTAATTTAAAAAAAAAAAAACAATGTATCATCAATCATCATGTTATATTATATTTTACTATAAGTAGCACAAAGTTTTCTTTTTATGATCACTATTTTTTGTTTGAAATTTCAATGGTGTGTTCAGTTCCAGAGATAAATACATAACAAAGTTTGAAATTTAATTTCTAATAATACAAAACAAAAAACAACAAAAAAAAACCAATGGGAAACACATGGAGATCCACATGCCACTAATGGGTCACTAGGAAAAGCCAAACATGGCCTAAATTTGTAGCCAATTAGAGTCAATCATGCATGGAAGCAAATTATGTTTGTACACAAGTTTTCTTCTTTGTTGATAAGAAGAAGCCCCCCTTTGTTTTTGTCTTGACCATCGATAAATTTAACTTTGTATTGGTGTCGGTGAAACAATAATTTGTCACCATTATTGTTGGAAAGAACTTTTTTCCCTGGTCTTATCCAAACCATCTATAATTAATTGGTCCTAGTTATCCCAACTTTTAAAGGAAAAAAAAATACAACCAAAGTATTATGTAGTATATACAATTTCATGGAGTGTAAAAACATAAATAATACATGTAGTAAAATAAATGAAAAAACACATAGTTTTGGGTCATTTAACAATAATTTTGAGAAATCTTCAACATTTGATTACAATATTTGGGTTATACTAGTGTTTACAGACAAGGCCAACCCTAATCATTTTAGTGCCCAAAAGGTCAAAACGGCACCGTATAGTGGTGGTGCCCTATTAAAAAAAAACCACAAAGTGAGACGGTACTCACACAATTTTTATATCAAAAGTGATTATTCTAAGTAGTATTTTTGGGTTGGGTTGAGGGAGGAGAGGAAGAAGGTAAGGAAATTGATTTTTTTGGGTTTACTTTCAGGTTGGGTTGATTTTGGATTGCTAGACTAATATTGGGTGTATTTTTTTTTTAATCTCGTGCCCTTTCGGCCCTGGGACCCCAAACAACAGTTTTGGCTACTTTATCCTAAGGCTAGCCCGATTTACAAAGTAGTTAACCTTCATTACATAAACAATACACATTATGACTAAATGGTCATCAAAAACAAAAAAAATCTTTTTGTCATTTGGGTTTTGCTTCAATTTAATTAAACCCCAAATGATAAATTGGTTAGAAAATATCTACTAATTGTACAAGATGAACAAAGTGAGCCTCTAATTATGTAATTGCCCTAAAAATACAATTACATGGACCACCCATATATTAAGTCATATGGTTGACAAGTGGTTCAAACCCTTAAATCACACAAGTACTCTTGCTCACCATTTTAGTTGAAGAGTCCAAGCTAGCTATTTTGCACTTATAATTATTTGTGACCTCATATGGGTCCTTGTGGTTAATTACTTCTTGTCCTACCTTTACCCAAAAAATAGGAAGCTCCAAACTTTTATAATGTAAATCTATTTGGTCTTTTTGAAAGCCAAATCCAATATTTAGATCCTTAAAATTCAATTAGGTTCATTATTATATGCATCAAAAGTCCCAACTTTGGGCCACTCCAATATCTAACAAAACCAAAACTTACCATCATTGCCTCTTTTCTTTTCTTTTTTTCATGAAAAATCTTTGCTTTGTTGGGATTTATTGTGCCCACTAATTTTACTTTTAATTTCTTTTGTGATTTCATATGGGTAATAGGCCCACACTAGATAGGGTTGGTGTCTCTATGCTTGCTAACAAAAAGCAATTAGTGGAAGAAGAGGGTCACCAATGGGGCATTAGAGGGGTTTCAAAAGTAAAATTGTAGAAGCTTTTGTGTTTAAGAATACATACACTTTTTTTTTTCTTTAAATGTCATGTCAAATCATATCTTTATGTGCAAATAATTTTGTCTTCCCTACACTATTATTTTTTCTAGACAACCCTACTGAATTTGGGATATGTCTAATCAATAAAGAGCTTTCATAAATTACATCAAATTTATTTTCTTAATTGATATCCACTACTGATTAATCGATTGGGCCATCCATAAATTCTCACAAAAAAATGTGTGGGGACATCAGAAATTATTACAGAGTATTATAAAACCAAGTTAAAATACCTAACCACTTGTATTTCAAGGGTATCCTAAGGAGTAACCTTAGACAATTCTTGTTCATGCTTGTAAATAGGGGTGTTGGCGGTTGGTTTTTTGAGATTTTTTTCATGAAAACAACCGATCAAAATGTCGGTTTTGTCAATTCGATTCGGTTTTTAGTAAAAAAATGTGCAACTTTGTATTATAAAAAAAGACCAATCATTTCAATTTCGATTTTGACGGTTTTTTCGAACCACCCCTATATAGGACAAGATTTGGTTACATTTTTTGGGAATGTTGTGATGTAAATATAATTCCACACACATACCTACATATATACAGGACAAGATTTGGTTACATTTTTTGGGAATGTTGTGATGTAAATATAATTCCACACACATACCTACATATATACGTATGTATACTTATATATAGAAAAGAAAAATCTTTTATAATTTGCACATTAGGCATGTATATCTTGTTCTAATCCCCAAGATGCGACCGTGTTGTTGGTAACATAATTTAATTAAAAATAACTAACATTCAACCAACCAACTCATTTAACAACAATCTTGTCTAGTAGCGTCTTACAAGATTTCTTTATCTGCTTGTATTAGAGCAATTTAACCTTACAAAACTCTAAAACTATAAATAGCACAAGCTCTTTGATAAAATAACAAATCACACCATCATAATATTATAGAATGGTAACTAAAAAAACTGCTGATACAACTGCATAAGAGCGTCAGCCCACCTGGGAATCAGATAAGATGCCGGCCAAAAAATTTATGTTTGGCCTACTGCTGGGCACACTGCACTCGAGGCATTGATTGTTCATCATCATCGTCATCTTCATCATATGCCTCACGCTGCCGGTGCTGCTGTTGCTGCCTCCTATTCACCTCCTCGGAGCTGACGTCATGCAAGGTAGTCTCTTCGCAGTCATCCAGCTCCATGTCTGATGGCTGTTTGTTTGGCCTTGGGGGGAGTATTGCCTCCAGCTTTCGGCATTGATCAGGGCTGACAAACCCTGAATCTGGGAACTCCACATTGAAAAGAATATATAGCTTCCCTTTAATGAAAGGCCTTTGGTATTGAGGCATTCCCTCGTCATTGATTGCTTTGGCTTGACCTGCATTCAAGTAGTAATTCAAATGAACAGCTAAAAGAACATTCAGATTTTATAGAAGCAAATTGAGTAAAAGGAAATGTCTTCACGTGTCGATTGTCATTGGCCATTACCAGGTTTTATGATCTCTCCAGGGTTTGACTTGATCAGGAGCTGCCTGCCATCAAGATGAGTTATGGCAAACTGAAATCCACAGAGAGCCTCTGTTAAGCTGAGGGTGTGTGCTACTCTAAGATCATCATATATCCGCTTAAACTTTGGATGTTCCTTCACTTGCAAGACAAAGACAATGTCTCCTGTAATTGTATCAGGCTGCAATGTCACAAATGGGAAATAAATGCAGCATATTAGTAAAGTTATTGTTTAAAAGAAACCATAGATTTTTCAGAAAATATTTCTGATATTTACAAAACAAAAAGAAAAACGGTAACAGGTTAAAAGAAAAGAAATCAAATATCATTACAGCTTCATCGGCTTGCCCCTCAAACACAATTTTCTGTCCATTTTGCATTCCTTTTTCAACATGCACCTCCATCACCTTCTTCTCCTGTGTTACCTTTTTCCCTCTGCACTGTGGGCATTTATCCTTATCACTGATCACCTCACCTGCGGTCATAGTGAAAAAAATACAGAATGACAAGAAGAACAACATTTCATCCCAGAGTGAAATGTAGGTTGAGGAAGAGTGATCATGCACCTGAGCCTTTGCATTGAGGACAAATATGTTGCATCTGCTGAATCATGCCCAGCCCAATTTGTCGCATTGTAACTTTCATACCAGTGCCTTGGCATCCAAAACAAGTCCCAGAAGCTCCACTCTTAGAACCTTTCCTGATATATTCATAAAACAAAAAATGTACGCATTTCAATTGCGGTTCTTGGATCCAAAAGAAAATGCAACTTGCCCACTGGAGTGACATAAAACCCTACAGTTGAATCCAAATGCTAATAAAAAAATAACTCGTCATTTTGGCTCCCTCTCACACACTAGCTTCAGATTATTTGCATAAAATTGTAGGGACACTTTCATATCCTTCCAATAATATAATAGTGGGGCGAGCCGCGAGGGGCAGAGGGATAAGATAAATCAAAGACAAGATTTTACACGTAAACATCAAATATAATTAAGTCATGTTATAGCAATAGCTTAGATGATAGATACAATATGCTGATGTTCAAATATAATTAAGTCATGTTTTGCATACGGAAAGAGAAAAACAAGAGCCGTGCACATAATAACACAAATCATATATTACAATAATTACTGTAAAATAATAATATGTAATAATACCATTAGAACATAGAGAACATACCCTTTACATTTTAAGCACATAACACTTCTAGAAAGAGAGAGTTTCTTAGTGGACCCATTGTACAATTCCTCCAAGGAGACCTTCAAAGCATGCACCACGTCTTCACCTTGTTTTTTCCTTCTTCCTCTCGAGCTACCGCCTGCTACAGAAATATAAATGTTTGTAACCACTTATCAGAAGACAGAATCGCAGGGGGAGATAAGAGAGAGAGAAGTCAAAAAACTGAAAAAGAGTTTCAGCAACAATTTTCTCACCACCAAAAGCTCCTCCACCAAAAAATGTATCAAATATGTCAAATGGGTTATGCATGCCGCCGCCACCTCCACCCATGCCTTCTTTAAGAGCATCTTCACCATGCTGGTCATAGATTTCCCTTTTCTCAGGATCACTCAGAACTTCATAAGCATGAGCCAACTCCTTGAACTGATACAAAAAGGCAAACAATTTGTCAAAAAATGAAGTGAATGACCCATCAAGAATCACAAGTTCAACGGAACACAAAAATATTTTGATTTCAACTGTGCAGCAATTTTGCGAGCAGTATATACAACAATGTGAGAATGTGAAGAAAACATAACCAATTATCATCACCGACGCGTTATCCAAATATACACAAGAAAAAAAGAGTTTATTTCTGTATTTATTTTCGATATTCTTGCATCAGACACACACTTCAGACCTCCAATCTATATACCCATAATTCAGAAAAAGATGTCAATTAGCCAAGAGTCGAAAAACTTTAAAAACCTGTATAATTCAAAACCATTTTAACAATAAATAGCTCTAAAATAATCAAGTCAGACTTCTCAAAAAGTGAACACAACAGCACCTATCAATTTAACCACTATGGAAAAATCGACTGTCATGCCTTTTGTGTACCCAAACTTCAAACAGTTCCAAGTGCTTAAGACCAAAAGTTCGTGCTATTTGTGATTAAAGTATCAAATGGAATTTAGCAATGGCGTAGTACTATTAACTCGGGAGACGTAACGAAACTGTAAATTGAAGAGACTGAAAACAACCTTCTCAGGATCTCCACCTTTGTCAGGATGATTCTTTATGGCAGCTTTTTTATATGCCCTTTTCAGTTCATCTTGACTTGCGCTTTTAGAGACACCAAGAACATCATAGTACTTGGAATTATCACTCCTCTTAGGGGCCCGACCAAACATGATTGATGGCTGGAAAACTGAGTTGACCCTAACTAAGCAATAGAATACAAAGACACAAGATGCCTAATAGCATAAGTTCACGTAACATGTTCCAACACAAATAATCCATAACATTTGAGAATCAAACTTATAAAGAATAAAGCACAATTGCACAAATATCTCCATACCAACAGCAGATGCAGGATCGTATTTATGCGGTTTCTGCTACGCTCTTCTCCTACTAGTGTGGTATCAAACCCTATCAACCGAAAGAGGAAGGCACTGTTAATAAAAAGGCTCTTATTATAAGCAAACCCCATCGATAATATTCAAAGAGCACAGCCCCCTAAATTGGCCCATATTTCTTGTCCATAAATAAGTCAGCTAGTAAAGGTCATATATAATCCTAATTTTCAAAATCACTAAAATAGTTCAAACATTTTAAGACTTTGCACAATTTAGATTTCACTTTGATTTAACTATATTGTGATAGGTAAATAGTGCACGATTTTACGATTTAAATCTCAATTTTAACTACGTTGAGTCCATCGCAGCATATTTTAATGAAGGGAAAAACTAGATGTTGATCTGGCACATGATCACAAAACCCAAAATAACAACAAAACTACTAGCAGAAAATTGCTGGGAACCATATAAACTAGAAAGCAAAACCACCATCTACGCATTTAACTAACATCTTTTTCATAGGGTTTGAACTATACTACCAACGACGAATTTTTAAATTAACGCCAATTTGATCCAAGAAATAAAAATTAGGGGGAAAAGACCTAAAATTTTTACATGAATCCTGAAAATCTCAGTCAACAGTCAACGCAAAGACTCCCTCAGCATGTCCTAGATCGTTAAACTGAGGCAAAATTTAAAACCAAAGACTACAACTTTAACTCAGAGGACAAAAGAAAATTCGAATTCACTGGGGGCAAACAATAAACCCAGACGACGAGCTATTGATTCAAAACAATGGAACCATTACGAATCATAATTTAGTAAAAAATGGGAAAAGAATCGTAAAAATTACAAACAAATCTATACAATAATAGTTTCATCAACTGCATCACAAGGCAGTACCTGAAAGGACGTCCACGCGAAGAGGAGATCCGACAGGAGTTCAGTGAAGAAAGCGCGATAGACCGTGCGAACGGCTGTCTCAAGTCTATCTTCGCCCCTAAACCTAAACGCCCAGAGTTCACGTTTCCCGTTTGCTTTATTTAAAGGGTTCTTTTTTCTGTAGCCAGACTTAAGAGTTAAGGACAGAGAGAGTGGAAATAGCGAAATACGGAAAGACCAGAATCTCAATGACTTTTCAGAGTCCTTTGGCTTCTGATTGGTCCACGTCCGACGACGATATTTCAGAGAAGATCTGGTTCCTCCGTTAGGACAGCGGTCATAGTTGATGGCTTTTACTTTTTATTGAAAGGAAACTACCGCCTCCTTTCAAGGAAATCCCAGCTCGATATGTTTTGGTTCTCTGGTGAAAAACAAGATTGTTTCCAATATGTATGGCAGTCTGATTGTCACAATAGAGGTGACAGGTTGAGAGCCTCTAAGGATGATAGCATCAGTGCTGCGCTCTATGCAAGTTCTCCGCCGACGACATCGTATGTCGTCGTCTCTCCAGAGTTTACTTTCTGTTCGATCTTTATCCATATGATTCTGGCATTCACCTTGTTCAGCTTTACTTGTGTTTAATGTAATGGGATGTTTGTATTATATTATGAATGGTACCAATTCTGCGGGTCTGTAAAACTGGTCAAGACTTGTCAAGTGGTGTGCTGTGATGAACCTCTGCACCTCTGTACCTCTGATGATGTTCAAACTCACTTGCCAAAACTGAGAAAATATTCAATTGAAATTGGTAGGAAACAAAAATTCAATCTTTCTCCACGGGGAGTGTATGGGCATACTAGACTAGCAAACATCTTTTCTACTTAGGCACGTCCTTCTCCCTAATTATTTCAGAGTCTCTTCCTGAATCTCAGAATCATCTTACTTTTTTCATTTACAAACTTTGAATCTCTTGTAACTGTAAAGCTCCAACTAGTACAATGTGCCGCAAGCTGAAAAAGTAGCAAAAGCATAGGATTCAAACAATACGTAGGGATATTACAGATATCATCAAGTTGTCACAAAAACAAACACCAAAAATTGCCAACACTTGTCTATGAAAACCTTCTGCTCTTACAGACATAACGTATTCTTGATAAGCTGCCCTATTAGTCACCAAAAACAGTATAAATAGACATGTCAAGATAAATTCGCAGATTTTGACATGTGAAGTATTTCTGCTTCAGCTGTCAAGCAATCATTCTTGATATAGCCTTTAACAGGATTCTCTAGATGCTGCAGGGATATAAAATCTGTAAAATCCCAGTCCCCGCCTGGGGTTTTAGCCAATTACTACCTATGAGAGAAGTATTACATCACCACCTTTGATGAAAAAGGAGGATTGGCGATATAATTAGACAATACATGCACCCTGCGAATTGACAAAAGTAAACAAAAATTGTTATTCTGCTTACCATGTTCATTCAAAGTAGACGATTTAATGTCAAGTTTATGTGAATCCAACTCAAAAATTCAATCTTTCTCCACAAGGAGTTGTATAGGCAGGCATATAAGACTGGCAGACATTTCTTCCACAGTTCCACTTAGCCAAGTCCTTCTCACCAGTTGGTTCAGTCTCTTCCTTCCTGATTCTCACCATTATAGTATCACTTTTTAAAACTCTTGCAATTGTTAGCCTTCAATTAACACAACAAACTGAAAAAAGTAGCAAAATCGGATTCGAACAACGTACATAGGGAATTTTACAGATATCATCAAGTTGTCACAAAAACAACCACAAAAAAAAATTGCTAACACCAGCTCTTACAGTCATGACTTATTCTTGATAATCTGCCCTATTAGTCACCAAAAACAGTCTAAAAAGAAATGTCAACATAAACTCTTGGATTTTGACATGCGAAGTATTTCTGCTTCAACTGTCAAGCAATCATTCTTGATATAGCCTTTAACAGGGTTTTCGAGATCCTGCAAGGAAATAAAATTCTCAAAACCCCAGTCCCCGTCTGGGGGTAGCCAATTACAACCTATAAGAGAAGTATTACATCAACACCTTTGATGAAAAAGGAGGATTAGGGATGTAATTAGACAATGCATGCACCATGAGAATTGACAAAAGTAAACAAAAATTGTCGTTTTGCTTACCATGTTCATTCAAAGTAGATGTTTTTCTTTCGCAGAAAACAGTTTATGCCCATCTTTTGGGAGAAAAGACTGGCACTAGTTTGATAAAAATCTTATATTGGGGCGAAGAACAAAAGTGCGATGATAAACAATTTTAGACTTACTAGTCTTTTCAGCATGAGCAGAATCTTGAATTTGGTTCCTCACACGCAGCTTGAATTCAACGAATAACTTCTGGTTAGGAAGAATGTTTCCAGACTCTTCCAACGATAGGTAGAGAGAAAGGGACTTACCCTTTGCAAGCCCATAACCTTTTGGAAAGACCTTAACCTTCCTGGATTCGGTGAAAATGTACGCAGAAGAATATGTTAGAGCAATACTCCTTTTCAATCAACAAGTATGAATGCACAAATAGAGCAAGGTGTACCATTTTGATTCTTCAAAATAGTACACTTCAGAGTAATAATATTTTTCATTTAACTTTGAAAAATCTTTTAGCTTCCAAGTTATGACATTGTCACGAGTGCACTTAATCATGGAAAGTTGCTCCAATTTGAAACTCGATTTGGAAATGAAAACCTCTGCCCCAAACATGCATGAATCGCCAACAAGATATCCATTAGATGCATTCCTCAAAGACTCGATGGAGAGTAATTGAGAGAATCCCCATTCAGTCTTTATCACATTGAATCGCTTTGAAGAACCATCAACACCTGTATAGAGTGAGCTTTTGTGTAAGCCAAAAAACAAAATCACAATGGTTTGGCTTTCTTTGTTCTTGTTAGAAAGAATTATGAGAGAGCAATCAACCTTCAATGGTCAAGTACTTGTCTCGAATTTGATCAAACACAAAGAATTTGAAACTGGCATTGACATCCCAACAAGCTGGAAGCTTTTCTGTCTCTTTGATTACCAAATAAAGGGAGACATGGCCATCTGCATTCTCATCTTTATTACCATTTGGATATAATGCCAAGCACCTGCATAAATAGTAAAAGTAATGAGAACCATTTTTTTCTCCTTATGAAAGTAATCCATGAGGAAAAAAAAAGGGAAAAGGAAAGGAACAACAGTTGGTAACAACAAATATAAGCAAAGAGAGAAAGATGTAACCAACCATTTGTAGCCCCCAACTTCAAAATCACCAGTTTCATATCTTACCATCCCTGCCTCAGAGAGTAAAGAGAAGGACTCTATTTTGAACATGAAGTGAGCAGGAGGAAAATCCCTTCGCAAGTTCTTACTTCTGCATATGCATATACACATTCATTCAAACGTCATAGGTCTTCAATCAAACATCAAAGGTCTTCAATCAAACAGAGGAAAATAGGGTAGTAATAAGAAAAGCAGAGTGAAAAACCACACTTAGGAGACGAACTCTATTTTGAACATGAAGTGAGCAGGAGGAAAATCCCTTTCGCAAGTTCTTACTTCTGCATATGCATATACACATTCATTCAAACATCAAAGATCTTCAATCAAACAGAGGAAAATAGGGTAGTAATAAGAAAAGCAGAGTGAAAAACCACACTTAGGAGACGAAGAAAAAAGAAATTGGAAAATATACCAAGCCTTTGCACTTCTTATCAAACATCATAGGTCTTCAATCAAACATCAAAGGTCTTCAATCAAACAGAGGAAAATAGGGTAGTAATAAGAAAAGCAGAGTGAAAAACCACACCTAGGAGACGAAGAAAAAATAAATTGGAAAATATACCAAGCCTTTGCACTTCCTAAATATACCAAGCCTTTGCACTTCCTATCGCGGACGAGTGCACAACGGCCTGCTCCGATACCATCTTATAAAGTTGGGTCCTTGGTCCTTCCCCTAAAAGGCCTATTAAAGGGAGGAAGGCTTACCCTTTATAAACTGAATATTGTTGTTATTTTTAACTGGACTTTCTCCAACAGATCCATCACCAAAAGCGTCAAGCGTTTCAAAGACTTCTTCTTTATCGAGTTGGATGAAGCCCCCGTTAATAAGAAAACCCGAGTTGCTTGGTGCTACTTCTTCTTCTTCTTTGGTGTCTCTGCCTCAGGTCTTGGAGCCTCTCCTTTCAGTCTGCCCAGGCCCTAGCATGAAGGTCGTCTTCTTGTAGTGGCACTGGCGGGCCTTAGCCTGATTTGGATCCTTGGGCTGTTTTAGTTGATTAGCTATAACACGTTGGCCCAGTGTTTTGGCTTTTGAAGACTGAAGTTAAATCTCAATCTTAGTCAACAAACATAGCCGTTTGTGGGCTTTACAAACTCACATATAAATAAGGCTAACTAGCCGTTGTCCATGGATCTGATCTGATGAATTCATAATCCAAGACTTTTTCTCTTTCTATTTTCTTCCACTCCTCTTAGATAAGAGAAATGTTACCAACAGATGAACAGAACCCACTTTAGCCTGTCTCAAGTCCAGCATTTCTCTTCAATGTTGAGAAAGCTGTGGTGGTGAGTGTGAAGGTTGTTTTAGAAGAAATGGAATGTCAATGCGTTTTGAGCCAATCCTGCCGAAGAACTTTTCTTTATTTCCTGTTTGAAGTCATTCATATATGTTTTAGTTTATTCTGCACTAGTCTTAGAACATAATATGTTCCTGGCTTTTTATCGGTATGCCGATGGCATTCACCTTGTTCCAACTTAACTTCTGTTTAATATAATGGGATGTTAGTATTATGTTATGAATGGCACCAATTCTGCGGGTCTGTGAAACCAGTCAAGACTTGTCAATTGATGTGCTGTGATGACCCTCTGAACCCTGAACCTTTGAGGATGTTATTAAAACCCCTCGTGAGCTCTAAAAACCTTGATTCCAAGACCAAAGCAACCCATATTCTTGATTTAATGACAGTTTTTGTGACAAGTTTAAATGAATTCAATTCAAATTCACTTGCCAAACTGACAAAAGATTCGTCTTGTTCATCAAAAATCAATTGACATTGGAAGAAAACAAAAATTCAATCTTTCTCCACAGGGAGTGGTATACGCATATTAGACTAGCAAACATCTTTTCTGCTTAGCCAAGTCCTTTCTCCCCAGTTACTTCAGTCTCTTCCCGATTCTCAGCATTATCTCACTTTTTTCATTTAGAAACTTAGAATCTCTTGTAAATGTTAGGCTTCAACTAATACAATGTACATAAACTGAAAAGGTAGCAAAACCAATGGATTCGAACGATTACATAGGGGAATATTACAGATATCAAGCTGTTCACAAAAACAACCACCAAAAAATTGCTAACACTTGTCTATGAACACCTTCTGCTCTTACGGACATGACCTATTCTTGATAATCTTCTCCATTCGTCACCAAAAACAGTCTAAATAGAAATCTCAAGGTAAACTCACAATTCTGACATGTGAAGAATTTCTGCTTCAACCGTCAAGCAATCACTCTTGATATAGCCTTTAACAGGGTTCTCAAGATCATGCAGGGATATAAAATCAACAAAACCCCAGTCCTCGCCTGAGGTTAGCCAACCACTACCTATAGGAGAAGTACTAGATCAACACCTTTGATGACAAAAGGAGGATTAGGGATGTAATTAACAATGCATGCACCATGAGAATTGACAAAATAAACAAAAAAAATTGTTGTTTTGCTTACCATGTTAATTCAAAGTAGATGTTTTTCTTTCACAGAAAACAGTTTATGCCCATCTTTTCAGAGAAAAGACCGGCACTAGTTTGATAAAAATCTTATATTGGGGGGAAGAACAAAAGTGCGATGCTTAATAATCTTAGTCTTACAGGTCTTTTCAGCATGAGCAGAATCTTGAATTTGGTTCCTCACACGCAGCTTGAATTGGACGAATAACTTCTGGCTAGGAAGAAGCTTTCCAGTCTCTTCCAACATAAAATAGAGGGAAAGGGACTTACCCTTTGCACACCGATTACCTTTTGGAAAGAGCTTAAACGTCCTGGATGCAGTAAAAATGGACACAAAAAGAATATGTCAGTGCAAAACTCCTTTTCAATCAAGAAGTATGAATGTACAAATAGAGAAAGTCATACCATTTTGATTCTTCAAAATCAAACCCTTCAGAGTCATAATATATCTCATTTAACTTTGAAAAATCTTTTATCTTCCAAGTCATGACATTGTTACCACTGCACTTAATCATGGAAAGACGCTCGAATTTGAAAGTAGATTTGGCAATGAAAACCTCTGCCCCAAACATGCATGAATCGCCAACGCGATATCCATTAGATGCATTCTTCAAAGCCTTTAGGGAGAGTAATTGAGAGAATCCCCATTCAGTCTTTATCGCATTGAATCGCTTTGAAGAACCATCAACACCTGTATAGAGTGAGCTTCTGTGTAAGCCAAAAAAAAAATCACAATGGTTTGGCTTTCTTTGTTCTTCTTAGATAAGAATTATGAGAGAGCAATCAACCTTCAATGGTCAAGTACTTGTCTCGAATATGATCAAACACAAAGAATTTGAAACTGGCATTGACATCCCAACAAGCTGGAAGCTTTTCTGTCTCTTTGATTACCAAATAAAGGGAGATATGGCCATCTGCATTCTCATCTTTATTACCATTTGGATAGAATGCCAAGCTCCTGCATAAATAGTAAAAGCAATGAGAAGCATTTTTTCCTCCTTATGAAAGTAATCCATGAGAAAAAAAAAAAGAAAAGGAAAAGAACAACAGTTGGTAACAACAAATACAAGCAGAGAGAGATCTAACCAACCATTTGTAGCCCCCAACCTCAAAATCACCAGTTTCATATCTTTCCATCCCTGCCTTAGAGAGTAAAGAGAAGGACTCTATTTTGAACATGAAGTGAGCAGGAGGATAATCCCTTTTGTAAGTTCTTACTTCTGCATATGCATATACACATTCATTCAAACATCAAAGATCTTCAATCACACAGAGGAAAATATAATTATAGTAAAATGGGTGTTACGAAAATAGTACAGTAGTAAGAAAATCACAGTGAAAACCCACACTTAGGAGAGGAAGAAAGAAAAATTGGAAAAAATATACCAAGCTTTTGATCCATCACCAAAAGTCTCAACTGTTTCAAAGACTTCTTCTTTAAAAGCCCCTGTTTATTGCTAAAGTCTCTGATGGACTTCGTCGTCTCCGGTGGCCTGAGTTGCTTGGTACTACAACTTCTTCTTCTTTGGTGTCTCTGCCTCGGGTCTTGGAGGAGCCTCTCGTTTCAGTCTACCCGTACCCTAGCTTGAAGGTCTTCTTGTAGTGGCAGGCCTTAGCCTGATTTGGTTCATTGGGCTGGTCAGTCAGTTATATTACATTGGGCCTGTCTAAAGTCGAGCATCTATATCTATCTATCTATCTATATCTATCTATACTATATATAAAAGCAGAGGCTCTAAATTGTTTCTATTTTATTGACACCTGTCATGCTAAAATTCTATGTTTCGTCTTACGTGGACTCTCCACACTTCTTTACCTCTTTTTCGGATGCTCTCACAGCTCTCCTCTTATTTCTCCAATAATCTTTTCTCCAATAGAACGTGTCGGGCGACAATAAAAGAAGGGGAAAAAAAAAAACGCACGACCTTAAAGCCGTTTCTACTTCTGCTGCTCCCGTTCTCTATTCCCATCTCCCAATTAAACATGCCCGATGGCAATAAGAACGCTGTTCGTTTGTTGCTTCTTTGCTTGGGTTCCATAACCCACAAAATTTGCAATTGATTCTACGGAGCTGTTGTTCGTTTGGTGATTCCGTGCTCGGTTTCCATAGCCCACAAAAGCTACAACCGATTGCTGCTCCCGGTGTTGCTTCCTTCTCGGTTTCCATAGCCCACGAAAATTGCAACCGATTGCTACTCCCGTTCTCTGCTTCCATATCCCTCTGAAATTCAAGTCTATAAATCCGTAATCCAAGGTGGGTTTTGCGAGCACTCACTTTCTCCCTTGATAGTTTTACAAGAGAAGTCATGGGTCGTCCTCCAAGTAATGGCGGGCCTGTGTTTCGCTTCATGGCCCACAGAGGTATCACCTTCAATTTGAAGTTTGTCGCTTTTGATTTTTTTTCCCCTTTCGTATGTACTGGTAAAACCACATGTCATATATTTAATTTGTTTGATTATTGGTTGATAAGAATTTAAGTGTGAGGTTCCATTTTTTTGATTCTGTTTGTGTGAGTGTTTGTTTGCATATGTCCATATTTGTGTCTTCGTGAGGAATACATACCGGCATATTTTCATTGGGTTTTTGCGTTGAATGATATGAATTGGGTTGGTTTGATACTAGGTTTATCGGCTTTGATGTTATGGGTTTTGAATTTCTTTCTCTTTGCTTTGTTTTGTATCAATTTTGGGAAGATTTTTATGTCTGGCATAATACTAATTTTGGGAAGATTCATTGTCATATATTGATTTTTTTTGTTGAAACTATGTTCTTTTGATGGAGTTATCTTATGTTTTTGATGCATGGTGCTAGATTCATCGTCATATATATGACTGGATGAAACTTTTTCATGACTACAGGGTGTAGAATTTGTGGGGGCGTTGCCTGATAAAATGAATGGTTATGATGGAGTATTCTACAACTACTTTAGCATAGGTATGCTCATTCAAGTTTTAGATATTATTTAATTTTTTGCAGTTACGACATTTGTTGGAGATGCTTGGGTTCAATTGTTGGCAGATTTTGCAAGAACAATTTTGCACAAGGCAGATTTGAACAACCTATCTTTTCTTACCCCGACTATAAAGCACATGTGGCCTAATTATGTTTCTTTTATTAATTCATAATAATGTGCTATAGCTTTTTGACAGGTATGTTTTTCAAATCTTGCCCAATTTTATTATTATTCTGATAATTTAATCTCGGTAGAAAGTTTGATGTGTGCGTCTCTTATCATTTACAGCATGTGCATTGGGTTATTGTGTATCAATTTTCCTGTCAGTTTATCATTGCATTTCTATGATGAAAAATAGTTGTGATTATGTATCTTTTAGCCTATTGTGACAGTATGGTGTTCACCTTTGGCAATTTGAAAATTGACGTCACAAAATAGTTTTTGTATGTATTACTATCCATGTTCCCCTGTTTCATGAGTAGCCAAATAATGAGATTGATGTAGGGGAATTATGCATGGTTGTTGATTTTTTGCAAATTGATGAGAATGTGGCAATGGAGATCATAAATCATAGGTTACTAAGGCACCCTAACATAATCCGCTTCAAGGAGGTAAGTGGTTCCCATCTCCTAATTGTACTTCTTTCTCAATGATGCTTCAACTATCCTTTTATCAATTTATTTAATTTGTGCTTCTGCTTTGTTTGCAGGCGATTTTAACACCCACACATTTGGCTATTGTGATGAAGTATGCTCCTGGTGGAGAGCTATTTGTGCGAATCTACAATGCCGATAGATTTAGTGAAGATGAGGTTAACAATTTCTCGCCTTTTCTTTAATTTTTGTTTTAGTATTTGTTGACACTTATTTGGTAATGATCTGGTATTGTTCTTCTTTCCATTTTAAATGTCAGGCTAGGTATTTCTTCCAGCAGCTGATCTCGGGTGTCAATTACTGTCACTCCATGGTATAATCAACTTAGGAGTCCAATAATACTTACACTGTTCCATGTATTATATCGATGTCTATTTATGTAGCCTGGTTTATATTTCCTTTTTGCAGCAAATATTCCATAGGGATTTGAAACTGGAAAACACTTTGCTAGATGGAGGCCCTGCTCCACGCTTGAAAATTTGTGATTTTGGTTACTCGAAGGTTCGAAATGAAAATCATATTTGATTCATCCTCTTGATAACACATTTTATTGTTTCTCAGTTATGATTTATCACTCTTAGTTGTTATACAGTCATCTCTGCTGCATTCAAGACCCAAATCTAGAATTGGAACTCCAACATACATAGCACCAAAAGTTCTTTCATGGCGAGGATATGATGGCAAGGTAATTTTTTTCGTACTATTTTTTCAAGACATCCTGAATGCCCACAAAGCTCGTGTTTTCTAATATAGAGAAAAATGGTAGGAGCCGATTTGGCTGATTACCAGTTCCATTATTTTCTTGAAGCATTAGAGTATTGCTTTTGGCCCAGTCAGGGATTTTGTATTTTTTAAGAGGGGTGTTATTCTTTGTTTGGATAGATGCCATACATTTTGTAACCATTTCTAACTCCCACGTGATGAAAAAAAGTCAAAGATCTCGAGAAGAAAATAATCCCATTAATGGCGAGGTTCAAACTCTTCATGACATTGTAAGTTTGTTAGTATTGTGGTTTGGTTGATCAATTCTCAAACATGACATGCTAAGTTTTTTAATTCGTTTTATTGTGGGTTGATTTTGAACAGAACAAGCAGCATGGGAGGGCCAAGGAGAAAGAGGTAGACATCAAATATTTTTTTTTTTTTTTTATACTAGGGAGGGGGAAAACCCACAGACAAAACAAAGGATTAAACCTCTACTTGCAAGACCCGCCTAGGCCAAGCAACTCCAATAAAATCCTCCCAAAGTAGACCCTGAATGCCAACAATAGGATGGCTTGAAAGGAAAGAATATTTCCTGAAGGATTATTCTGTCCAAGATTTTAAAGAAAATGGTTTACTATGAATCCTAGATGTTTTTACATAGTTTATGGTTTCTGTATTAAGACATTATATAAGTTCCTGTTATCTTTCTCATGAATATTTAATATTGCAATGGCTGCACTTCTTTTGTGCATGTGTGTAAACGTCAATTGCTTTGGTTGATAATTCTGTAATGCAAAGTTGAACTTTGTTTGATCAATAATGTCCCCAAAAATGTTTGCAATACTACTTCATAGTTGGTCCTCTTATTCATCAGATGATGCAGATGTGGAAGCATCTCCAATATACATAATGTGTAGGCATGCGTAAGGTATATATACTATGCCTTTTGGTCCTAATTTAGTTTCACATGTTTAATTCTTCTATTTTTCATGTCTTAAGTAATGTTTTCTATATTTCAAGGCATAGCCATGTATCGCTCCCGCTTCCACAAAAATTTTATGAATGACATGGGAAAGGGACTTATGATACATGCAATGCCATGAAATTGCATTTGGATCTCTGCATTAGTTGCTCAAATAGTATATGTATATTTAATTATGTTATCAACATTCTGTAAATTTTTCTAATATCATCTATTATTGATTTGTCGGTGACTTAATGCTTTTATTTATGAATATAGTGATATTTCTCATCTTGGTTTTACTTGGTTGTGACAACAGATATCATTATGTTACAATTCCTGCTCTTAAAAACTCAAGGAAGTAGGGAAGACCTGTTCCATCGGCATTACTGGTCTTTTCGTATAGAATCGGCATTACTGTTCTTTCACTGGATGTCTTTACATATGTGCTTGATGAGTGTCGTCTGCTGCAATTGACGTGATTCTTGGTTATAGCCACTACTGTAAATGATTCAACATTGGAAGAATTCTTGCCTTACTTGAAGAGCAGTGGTGTTGGTGTAATCAGTACTTCTCTTGCAATGGGCCTTCTTACAAAAGTTGGCCATTATTGTCATTGAATAAATTGTCAAATATGATTGATTGGTGTGTAAGGTTGATTAATTAAAGAAAAGCACAAATGGTGAAGTCAGCTGTGAACAAGACCAAGAATGTGATAATTGCAGCGGGATGCTAGAGTTTGCCGTGTTGTGTTCAAGTCATCAATTGGTGAAGTGTACATGAACCCCACTAGAAGGCCTGACAATGTCTTTAACGAGTATCACTGGTGAAGTTTTAAGCAAATTTGATGAATAATGTAAAATCTTTTCAATTATGGATAAATAATTATTAACCATCAATTCCATACTCACATTAATTACTTTTTCTCATATTGTGTAAAACTTGACCAAAGAAATTGAAAGAGAAAACTATAACATCTATAAAACTAAGAAATAAAATTCTAAAAGATAAAAAATATACCCGTGCAATGGTAGATGATGTTACAAAAACTATGTTTGGAAAGTGGAGCACCAGTTTTCATGATGTATACTTATTTGTAATGTTTGTGCCATTGCGACAGAAATTCCTATACTCATACGAACCCAATTTGATGATATTGTCTGACTTCATCCAGAGTTACTATGGACGATTGTGACCTAGGTAATCATTTTGATCTCAAAAGTATTCTTAGGTAACTTTGTTATCCTTTGTAAGGGGAGGTTCAAAGGAATTCCAGATATCATAGATTTTCCTCCAACCAAGGGTCCAAAAGCATGGACAAGAATGAAGACGGTAGAATCATCTTTAAACGAAATGTTATTCAAAGTTCAAACTGATGTTGTGGGGTTCAGCCTTCGTGTTAAATAAAAAGTATTATTGTATGATGATTGTTGCTTTCCCACAATGTTAATCTACCCAGCTCAAATTTTGCAGTAAAAATTTGGATGATTGGTTTTCTAATTAAATTTTGTTATGTTTGTTCTATGTAGTACGACATAGTTATGTCTCAAATATTTGGATATCCGGCTCGGCTTTGAAGATTGGATAATGTCTCAAAATATCATAATGTTTCGGGTAAGATCCACAATGAAAAAATTAAGGGTGGAGATCCACATTGAAAAAATTAAGGGTGGAGCGGCAATGATAAGAAGAATTCATAACGTAACACTTTAATATCGATTTTCTGGGCTAAAACGAGGATATTGGGTTTGGAGAAACAAATCCGTGAGAGTTTTGGCATTAAAAATTTGCCTTGACTAAAAGAAATGCATTAAAAATTCTAAATAACATGTTTAAAAAATTAGTTTATTATTCAAAATCATATGCATTACAATAAAAAAAATCCATATCAAATTTGATGAGCAATGCAAATTCTTTGTGATTATGAAAATTAATAGTTGTAAATAAATTTGAATTAGTATGTTTTATCTCCCATAAATAATTATTAAAAATAAAATCAAATTGAAAAAAATAAATATAAAATCTAACAACTAAAACTCAAGAAAAAAAAATCAAACCCGCGCGTCGCGCGGGTTCACGACTAGTTTCTCTTGAATCTTGAGAAAGCATATGCATGTGGGGGAGTGTGTGAAGGTTGTTTTAGAAAAAATGGTATGTCAATGGGTTTTGAGCCGAGTCTGACGACGAACTTTTCTTTATTTTCTGTGCAAGTCCTGCATATATGTGTTTATGTGAAATCAACACAAATTCACTTGCCAAACCGATAAAAGATTCGTCATGTTCATCAAAAATCAATTGACATTGGAAGGAAACAAAAATCCAATCTTGCTCCACAGGGAGTGTATCAGCATACTAGACTAGCAAACATCTTTTCTACTAAGCCAAGTCCTTCTCCCCAGTTAGTTCCCAGTCTCTTCCTCATTCTCCGCATTATCACACTTTTTTTCATTTAGAAACTTAGAATCTCTTGTATCTGTAAAGCTTCAACTAGTACAAAGTGCCGCAAACAGAAAAGGTAGCGAAACCATAGGATTCGAACAATACGTAGGGATTATTACAGATATCATCAAGTTGTCACAGAAACAAACACCAAAAATTGCTAACCCTTGTCTATGAACACCTTCTGCTCTTACAGACATGACATATTCTTGATTCACTAAAAGTGGTACTCCCAGATTCCGACATGTGAAGTATTTCTGCTTCAACTGTCAAGCAATCATTCTTAATATAGCCTTTAAAAGGGTTCTCGAGATCTTCCAGGGATAAAAAATCCTCAAAACCACAGGTCCCGCCTGAGGTTAGCCAAGCTCTACCTATAGGAGAAGCATTACATCAACACCTTTGATGAAAAAGGAGGATTAGGGATGTAATTACACAAATAAATGCATCATGAGAATTGACAAAAAGTAAACAAAAATTGTTGTTTTGCTTACCATGTTCATTCAAAGTAGATGTTTTTCTTTCACAGAAAGGAAAACAGTTCATGACAGGCACTGGTTCTACAAAACCTTATATTGGGCGGAAGAACAAAAATGCGATAATTAATAATTTAGTCTTACTAGTCATTTCAGCATGAGCAGAATCTTGAATTTGGTTCCTCACACGCAGCTTGAATTGGACAAATTGCTTCCGGCCAGGAAGAAGGTTTTCAGACTCTTCCAACATTAGGTAGAGGGAAAGGAACTTACCCTTTGCAAGCCCATTACCTTTTGGAAAGAGCGTAATCATCCTGCTTCAGAAAAAATGGACACACAAGAATATATTAGGGGAATACTTCTTTTCAAATCAAGAAGTATGATTGTGCATATAAAGCAAGTTGTACCATTCTGATTCTTCAAGATCGAACACTTCAGAGTTATAATACATCTCATTTAACTTTGAAAAATCTTTTATCTTCCAAGTCATGACATTGTTATGAGTGTACTTCATCATTTTAAGACTCTCCATTTTGAAACAAAATTGGACAATGAAAACCTCTGCCCCAAATATGCACATATCATCCTCCATATATCCATTAGATTCCTTCTTCAAAGTCTCTAGGGAGAGTGCTTGAGAGAATCCCCATTCAGTCTTTGTCGCATCAAATCGCTTGTAAGTACCATCAACACCTGTGAGTGAGCTAGCTTTTGTATGAGCCAAACAAAAACAAAAATGGACAGAAAATCACAATGGTTTGGCTTTTCTTTGTTCTTGTTAGAAAGAATTAAGAGAGAGCAATCAACCTTCAATTGTCAAGAACTCGTGTTGAATATGATCAAACACCAAGAATTTGAAACTGGCATCGACATTCCAACCAACTGGAAGCTTTTCTGTCTCTTTGATTACCAAATACAGGGAGATATAGCCATCTGCATCCTCATCTTTATTACCATTTGGATAGAATGCCAAGCACCTGCATAAAGAGTAAAGGTTTATGAAAGTAATCCATGAAGGAAAAAGAAAAGAAAAGGAAAGGAAAAGGAACAAACAGTTGGTAACAACAAATATAAGCAGAAAGAGAGAGATGTAACCAACCATTTGTAGCCCCCAACTTCAAAATCATCAGTTTCGCATCTTTCCATCCCTGCCTCAGAGAGTAAAGAGAAGGAGAGTATATGGAACATGAAGTGATTAGGAGGAATCTCCCTTTTGTAAGTTCTTACTTCTGCATATGCATATACACATTCATTCAAACATCAGAGGTCTTCAATCAAACAGAGGAAAAATATAATCATAGGAAAATGAGTGCAGTAATAAGAAAAGCAGAGTGAAAAACCACACTTAGGAGAGGAAGAACAAAGAAATTGGAAAATATACCAAGCCTTTGCCTTTGATCCATCGGCAAAAGCATCAAGCGTTTCAAAGAACTTTTCTGAAAGAGTATGTATATGTCTCCCCAGTTGCAAGACTCCGCTCCGTCAAAACCATTGCTGCCGACTGCGGTGCTGCCTGCTCATCTTCATTCTTCTCCAAGCTTCTGCGAGCGATTGTTTGTTATCTGTGCCCTAAAGGCTTCATCTTGAAGGACTCAGCTTTGGGCCTAGGCCGTATTGGGCCTTTTATTGTGTCTTACATGAGTGATCTTGGATATATCCGTTATAGGTTTTAAGCGGTGATGGTGATGGTGATGGTGATGGTGATGGTGTTGGTGATGATTTTTATACTTTGCGACGCTTTCATTACCAACGGATATGTAACTACGGGTATAGTTTTCACCCGTGATTTCAGAAATGTTGCCGTGATTTTAACCGCACACAGTGTGAACGGTGTTAAATTAAGCTAATAAGTTTACGGTTAATTAAATATTAGAAAGTTTGCGGTGTTGGAGAGAGAAGTTTGGTACGAGAATGAAATTTATACATGCATGCATGTTAAACCATAAACCTTAAAGAGAGGCAGAAACAAAAGGAATTAGGATATCATCAGTAAAGGCACAACTTCATCCTTTGAACCAAGACGAACCCTATTCTTGATTTAGAGACGGTTTTGTGCCAAGTTAATATGAATCCAACTCAAATCCATTTTCCAAACCGAGAAAAGATTCGTCTTTTTCATGGAAAATTATTTGAGAATGGTAGGAAAAAAAAATTCAATCTTTCTCCACAGGGAGTTGTATAGGCATATTAGACTGGCAAACGTATCTCTTCCACAGTTCCACTTAGCCAAGTCCTTCTCACCAGTCAGTTCATTCTCTTCCTGATTCTCAGCATTTTTTGAATCTCTTGTCATTGTTAGGCTTCAACTAATACAGTGTGCCATAAACTGAAAAGGTAACAAAACCATTGGATTCGAACAACATAAACTTTTGGATTTTGATATGTATAGTATTTCTGCTTCAACTGTCAAGCAATCATTCTCGATATAGCCTTTAAAAGGGTTCTCGAGATCTTGTTGGGATATAAAATCTGCTTCAACTGTTGAGCAATCATTCTCAATATACCATTGTTTGTTAACTCTTCAGAACTTACGTATTTTATTTCTTACGAACTTAAGGAAAATAATCTGCTCTTACAAACTTTAAAAAAAAATAATCTGTAGAAATCCTTTTTAAAAAACAAGGGCATACATGTCATTTAACAACCATTTTGAACTTGAGAAAAAATTGGGAATGTGGGCTTATTAGTGGAGGGTGGTGGGGGAGTAACCGCCTTAACCGCCACTTCTTTCAAACACACGAACAGAGTAAAAAACAGAGAAAATAAAACCCCAAAACTCAAAAAAAGACACAGTGAAGAAGATTCGAACGAATCTGAAACGAGACCAGTCACTGTCTCTTTCGATCAATTCAAACGGATCTCTTTTTGGGTTTAGAAGGAAAATGGAGGCGAAGAAAGAAGAGATAAGGAAAGGGCCATGGAAGGCAGAAGAAGATGAAGTGCTTATCAATCATGTCAAGAAATATGGACCCAGAGACTGGAGCTCCATTCGATCCAAAGGCCTTCTGCAGCGAACCGGAAAGTCATGTCGCCTTCGTTGGGTCAATAAGCTTCGACCCAACTTGAAGAAGTATAACACCATTCCGATGATAACGATTTTGATGATTCTTTTCACCGTCTTATTATAGTATTATACATGTAGTTATGATATCGGGATGCAGTCTATCTGTTTGTTTATTTGCTTGTCTCACACCTTCACATGCAAATTGTGAAGAAACTGTTTGTGATGGGTTGCTTGTCAGAAACTCTGTGTGTGTCTACTTCTTCAATTTTGGGGGACAAAATAAAGTTTTTGGGGGTTCAAATTGCACTGGAGGAGAGAGCGGTGATGACAGTTGTTATATGAAGAGGTTCTTGCAGATGGGTTCTGTACAAAATACTGTTTGATTCTCCTTGTTTTTGCTGCATCTTTTCAATGATTTGCTCTCGCTATTAATATTGGAAGTAGAAAATCTCACAGATGATTGTGTGGCAATAGTAACTGATGTTTAGTCAGGATATTTTCATGAATATTCTGATTATGAAGTTCTTTTTGACGATGATTATCGAAGTAATGTTTGTGCCAGTGGTTTTTGTGGGTGTCTTTCTATGGAAGAGTGTAATAGCATTTGATATCAAGTGATTATATTTCTTTCATGTATATTTTGATTAAAAGAAAGTTCACTATGATGAGGAGTAGTTCAAATGATCTGTTTTTCTGCTACTTTCTTTGGTATTAGTGGTTGCAAATTTTCGACAGAGGAGGAGAGGGTGGTGATAGAGTTGCAGGCACAATTTGGCAACAAATGGGCGAAAATAGCGACGTATTTGCCAGGGAGAACTGACAATGATGTGAAAAATTTCTGGAGTAGCAGGCAGAAGAGACTGGCTAGGATTCTTCATTCAGCTGCGCCCTCCAGTTCCAAGTCACTGAAGGTCAAGAGGGACATTCTTGCCTTCCACTATGTTCCGTCAGTGGAGGTAAGTAGACAGAATCACCATCATACGCTGTTATTCTCAAGTAAATTTTTGATTCAAATGGGAATTGAGAAATTAATATTTGCTTGTGGGATTTTGCTAATATGGTTCAATCTAGTACTAGCAGTCTTCTTCTGGCCATGAATTAGTGTTGTATATTCTTACTTCTTTTCCTGTGGAAAATTTTAAGGCCCCAACATTCAGTTCTTCTATGGAGGAAGAATCATCGTCAAAGGTTCAGTCATGTTCATCATCCTATGTCGAGAACCCAGAAGCTGTCAGGACAATGCCATTACCAGAAATGGTCAAGCCTGACTTGTTTAGTTTCGACATTAACCATTTCCAGCTGGAGCTTAATCCTACTGAGAAAGACATGTTCATTGAGTCACAGTCACAAGTCTCCTTTCCTCAGATTCCACAACCTCAATCAGGCCTCGAATTCTCGCCAGAAAGTCAAGAGCTCTTGTCCAGACTCCAGGACCCTTACTTTCTCGACATGTTTGGACAGGCGCACGCTCCTGAACTTGGCAATGGATCACAACTTTCTCTTGGACCACCTTTCTATGACCCTGTAGTAAGTTGTACAAGTGCTGCTGGTGCTGCTGCAATGGATGGAAGCAGCAACCACCCTGCAACCCCATTTACCTTCTTTGATGACTTCCCTGTGGATGTGTTCGATCAGATTGAGAAGCTTCCTTGTCCATCAGATTGGTGATTATAGTACTTCAGAGGCTCTTTTTATATCAGTAATGGATGATTTCTAACTTGTTTCTTTTGCTGCGAAATGTGAAGCAACTAAGCAAGAGTCTTGTTTACCTGTAGTTCCGATTTCCGAGTACTAGAATGGTATTCTACGAATGTGTCTCCATTCAGCTAAAAGTGCAGCATTTCTCATTTCTAGCAATCAAAACAAAAAATGAATCACTCCCAGGTAAACAATAACAGGATCTTCCCATTTCTATCAATCAAAACACAAATCCATTGAACTTCAATGAAAATAAAACCACTAGTTATAGGCTTATAGTTTTACAATTAATGGATCTGAAATTGTAATTTCACACAATAATTGACTTGGAAATAAAACAAAGCAAATGCGCCGAAGAAAACAACAGTTTTGAGTTGGACATTATTAGGATGATGTCTGGGATAGAGGTTCTGCTAGACCATTTTCCACTTTGCCATCACTTGCTGTGCTTCCTGGTAAATAACCAATTCCCGTTTGACCTGGTTTTGTAAGCAACTCAAAGTCTCCAGCAGTTTTGACCTGCTCCTTGTTCAATATCGGTCTTCCTAGCTCTGCAAAGGCACAATATTCTACTTGATACACAGTTGCACCCTTCAAGAACGCAGAGACGGCAACACCAACTCCTTCCCCTGTGTATGCAAAAAAAAAAATATTATGTGTTGATAATTTAGAGGAACCAAGAACTTTCAAAGAAGGATGGTAACCCAGACAACAAATGAGTCAGAGTGTCAAAGACAAAGCCAAAACAGGAAAATTTGCCAAGAAAACCTTTGAATCCGTTAGATCAATCGGTAAGAACAAGAAAACTCCATGTTTTTTTAATAATCCCAAAAGAATAAGTTCAAGAAAAGCGCAACAGATTATGAAGCTCACCATGCGTGACAAGCAGCAAGTTTTCTGAAGGGTACTTATCTGCAAGAGCTTTGATGATTTGTTCATATCTACTCCTTGCACCAGCCGCAGGCTCTTCCCACTGGGGCAACTATAGTTCATATGAAAACGATCCTATGTCAGGCATGGAAACTGTGCTACATATTCATCTTTGAACACAGATAACCTGAATTTCTTCCAAAATGAAGAACATGGAAAAGTGTTGTGGCATACCTCTTTGTACACTCGTTCGACCGAATGATCCACAGTCCCAGCAGGTAACGCGGCTTCAATCTCTGAGATGTTGAAACCAAAGTTGCCATCTTTGGGCGCATAATCATTTCTTATGGCTTCCCTATTCAACATTTCACATAATCCGTACTCAACTGAGACCTGAACAATGAAATATGGAAGATCAAAGCGAAGCCAAACATACTAACGTACCCAGATGCGTTGGGCTAAATTAACCACAAAAAATCTCTAGTATTTTTTTTCTTCAAATACAATTTAAAGGTGGAATTTGATTCCTAAACTGCAGGACATTCAAGGAAACACCAATACTACCCTAGCTGCCCAGTCCATTCCTGGTAACAGCATTGGTGACATACCAGTAATGCTAATATGACGATTAAGTTCATGCTTGAAAAAACATATCAAAAGAAAATATAATTATCACCAATTTTGTACCCCTGAACACTTGAGCCCCTCAAACCCGAGTAGAATCACTCTATCTTCTATCCACTTATAGTCTATAAACACCGGTTCCTTTTGTTTCTTAAAAAACAACAAACTAAAAGCAAACACCAACAAAAATCTCAGAAAGTTTGGATTGACCTTATGGATTAAAATGCTTTCCACTTATTGTATAGCGTCCATTTCATTGCCTGTTACTTTTATTCATTCACAACCAAAAGCAACAGTAACAACACAGCTTAATCACAAATCTTTTTCCATTGATTCTGATAAAAATAACTTATTGTCAATCACATGATCTCCAATAAATGTGCAGAGAATAAACTCCATATAAACTGATTTTCTCAATATCATTGCTCATATACATTACGCACATTCAATTCATCTTCAATTTGACCTAGCTCTTCATTCTCTATCATTAACCGAAAAAATAAAAAAGGATTGCAAATTTGTAATGCATTTCCTCAAACCAGAAAAACCCACGAATGTTTTTCGTCATTCAGTTGATCTTTTACAGTTTTCAAAGACAAATCACTCAAAACAAAACAACAAGCAGTGATATCTATTTGATCTGACCTTGATTTTGGAGGCATCAATTGAGACTTCATCGGAGATGGTGGCGTTGGAGTCATCATCGACGGCACAGAGTGCAGAGACAACCTCGGAAGCCGTTTGGGCGCATCGGATAAAAGGGGATACGAACACCCGGTGGATCGGGAACCCGAGAGAAGTCCGGAGCTTCCGACCCGTGCAAAAAGCCCTGACCCGACCCTTCTCCACCAGAGGCGGGTCCCAAGTCCTGTCGGTCGTCGTCACCCAGAGCGGCTCGAAATTATCGATTCGGTCACCGTGCCTCATTACGACGACATTTTGGTACGACTCCACCTGCTGCTTCTTATTGTTCTCCTCCATGGGTCTGAAAGCTACTTGTGAGTTTTTCCTCCCTTCTTACTTCGGTTTTATAGGATCCGACAACTTTGAAATATAGACTGCGTGAATGTTACAAGAAATTTCGGACTGGTGGGTTGCGTACAAAAACCTCCACCCACCATTGTCGTTCTTCCCTTTGAAAATTCTTCCATGTGTGTAATTGTTCTATTACATTTTCTACAACGTTCAACTGGGGGCGTCAGTGGGTTTTTTATGGTGTCAAATTCTCAAGTTGTGATTGGTTCAAGTGATTCCTGTCATGTCACGTATGGATATATAGATATAAATAGGGATATGGATATGGATGTGGATTTGATTTGGCTAAAATCCAATTTTCCTTCATATTTTTTCTGGACAATTTCCAAGAAGCTTTTTAGAAACTGAGAAACGTGCCGTTTACTACCATATATAGCAAATTCTTCCTCGATGGATATTGGAATTATTAGAGGACTAAAAAGTCTAGGTCTTTTTGGAAAATTACATTTCATTTAAATTAAAGAAAGGCGGCCTACTTTTACTAGTGACGTCAGCAATACGACTTCCTTGGCCAACCTCATCAAGAATATCACGACATGTGGTCAATTAATTACATATAACTACGATAACTGTATCAATAACTGCATCACGCAACGAAATATAATACCTTAGAATTATAAAGTAATGGGTCAATTCTCACACTAATGCTTGTAACCTCGTCAATACAATGGTCTTCACCAACCTCATCAAGAATATCGTGACATGTGACCAATCAATTACAAACAACGACAATAGTTGTATCAATAACTGCATCACGCAAAGAAACAATGACTCCCCTTGCTGACGTTAATGCCAAAGGAGCCTACATATATAATACATCCAAATTATAATATCATGGAAATATTGCATATATGGATAAACATGAAAATCATTTAGATATCTACCACTCGTTGTACCGTGAGACTTATACTATATATTACTATAATAAATTGACGTGTGTGATCGATGAACTCTACTGCATATAGTCCTAAAGGCTCTTTATTAAAGGGAATCGCTCATGGATGATCCGAGCTAGTCAATCATCCAATGGAAAACCATGCCGTCTTCTAGGCGTCGGAGGGGAAGGAAATTTTTTTGGTAAGAAGGAAGATTAGGGTTCGGCATCGGATTGGACCGGTTTGGAAATATAAGACTCGAGCCCGATTTTGAGAATCGGGTTTCTGGTCGGGGCCAGGCCAGACTTGGTTCTCAAAATGCGGTCCATCTCCGGTCTAATATGAGGCCGGACCGGACTTTGGACCGTGAGTCCGGGCCGGGCTAGGGCCCAATGGTGACCGTGAGGAAGATTGATTTCTTTAGTAGCTGGCTTATTTAGGTACAAAAAAATATGGGCCAATTTAGTGGGCTATGCTTTTTTAAATAGCTATCAATGGGCTTTGGTCATCCTTTCCTCTTCCTCTTTCGGTTGATACCGAGTCGCCGAGTCTATCCGACACGAACCCAACCTCATACGTGTGCGGCAATCGCATGTGCCTGAAAATAAAACCCCAAAGATGGGTTTTTGCCCTACTGTCTAAATCACCTTCGCCCCTCGCTGTTTCGGGGGTTTGGATTCTTTGATATTAAACCTACTGGGTTCCTCCAACTCTATTCCATTGTTTGAATTCCTTTTCTTCTTAAGTATATTGTAAAGGTTTCGACTTTGAAGATGCCATATATCGGTAGATTAGCTATGTCCCTCGGGAGCAGGTGGTCGGGTGTGTTGAAATCCAATGGTGGATTGCGGTCCCTTTTAGAGTACAATTCTGCAAAGTCTGTATCCGATGTCGGCTTGGAACATGCAATCAACAATCCGGCTAGATGGGTACGAACATCTTTATCTTCTATGATATTTTTTAATGGGGTGTTGTTGTGTTATGACTCTGCACTCACCTTGTACAGGAACAAGGAAGTATCTTTACTCATTTACTAGTTAGTTCGATAATTCGTATTTTTCATTGTTGGTGTCTTTACTCTTTGATGCATTTGCAAGTTGTTATCTAAAGTTCAGTGCTTTAGGGTAATTCGAATACATGTTATATATTCTATTGCATATCCTGAAATTTTTTGGGATTTTGTAATGCACTGTTACTTTGACTCTAGGATTCAAAAAATGCTTCAAAATCAAGTACAAGATGAGTAAGTTTGTTAAGCTTTGCTGTAAGTATAAAGTGAATATGACAGAAATGCGATTTTTTGCTAGATGCACTGAAGAACACTATAGCAGATGAGTTTTCATTGGATCTAAGGCAAAGGAATCCTCCATTGAGTATTAGATGAGAGGGAATTCTCCAAGATGGTTTGAGCACGAGACATGGATGTTCCAATGTAAAAAGTTGAACAAGTTAAACTAGGCACCATAAGACTGGGAGAGGGGGACAAAGATAATAGAGATGAGAACATGGATGCTATAGAAGCTTTTTTCGAGATTGTAGCCTTATATCAAATTGAGTGTTTGAGGGGAAACTACAGAGGGGATTTATAGCCTAAAAATATTTGGGATTAATGTTTTGATGATATCTCACTAGTAGTACTTGACATCTTGTTACAGAGGGCTTTTGGTGGCTGAATTTGAAGGCAGTTATCATGTTGCTTCTTTTGGTTTAGAGCAACATCATTCATTGCAGCAACATGTATATAGAGCTGTATGGAATAAGTTGGAAGCTCTTGGACCGTGAATCCTTGTCAAACATGGATCGATATATTTGCCTGGTTATACACGTGATTCACAGAAGGCGTGTTATATTAAACACAATAACAGAGGATACTCTTTAAGTTATGTCTTGCTCTCACCACCTGTTGGCGGTACCTGAACTCCAATTCCATCTTATTCTCCCTTCTTTCATTTATGTTGATCCTTTCACTACCAAACAAAAATAAAGTTATATAAAGACCACTTGTAGCGTCTAAATGTTTCTTGCATGTCACATAAATGGATTAAGATAACTTCACATTTTGAAAATCTAACAAATTCCTGATGTGACAGAAGGCCCAAATAGCATTTTCATGAGTTTGTTGCCACAAATTTCTTTAACCTGCATACTCTTTTATTTTTACCGTGACGTTTTTTTTTTTTTTGGTAAGAAATCGTCCAACTAATACTCAGTTTCTTAGCAGAAATTTCTTTGTCCTAGACTCTTAGTTTTGGATCTTTTTTTTCTGGAACTTAATTGAGAAGAACTTAGAATCTTTAGTTATGCTTTGGAGTTCATGGTTGTGAATAAATTGGTTATCAAGGTATGTCTTTGGTAGAAACTAGCAGGGACCAATAATAATTCTGCTTTAGTTTTACGGCTTAGGAATATGTGTAAGCTGTTTTGCCTGCTTGGTCGAGATATTTTTATCTTTTGTTTCAGCCATGTTTGTTCCAAGGATAATTATGTTGTTCTCTTTGATCTAAAGTCACTTTCTTGTGATGTAACAGTTATCAACGGTATCAAAGTCAGGTTTTGCAAGGCAATCTATTGCTGATGCTAACTATGTGAGAACGGTGAGAGAATTAGGTTTTCATTTGTTTCTCTTACAATTTCCGCTGCTTATAAATCATTGCTGATTGTCATCCTTCATTTTATTCCACAGGACATACTTCGAGCTAATGGTTAGTGACTACCACGTATATTTCTACATATCAGTGTATAAAGCATACTGTTGTCTTTCCATTGGGAGCATCATAGTTTGATATTTGGATTGACAACCTGGCCTCCAGTTCAATGTTCATGTCATCATGTGTTGGGTGGGATGGTTGATTTTTGATACCACCTCAACAGATTTCTTAAGCGCTCCTATAGTAGTACCCTGTGTTTTGCGCGTTAAGTTTTCTTTGTTTTGCCGCCCAAATAACCTTTTTGTTTTGGCCGGATCTTTCTTTCGATGTTTGTATTGGATCTTTCTTTGATTGTGATTGCACTGCATCTTTAGGTTATGTGTGAGTACTTGGAGGTTTTCGGAAAGGGTGGAAAGATTTTACGGGCAGATTTTTAGTTTGAGACTGCAGCATCTTGGTTTGTAGAAATTTGTACCTCCTTTTTTGTGAATGGGTCCTTTTTCGTCAGTTGGTCTCTCTTTATAATAATTCGTTTTTTTGGTCTTGTTTTGTAGCAATCTGTCCCTCCTCCACAACATCAGCCTTTCTTTCCTTACAGATTACATTTCTTAGTTGGCAACTGTTCTGCTTCTTTTTTTATACCTTTGCTATAAAAAGCCTCTCCTCTCTCCTGTTTTGTAGTGGTTCCAAATATAATACGTCTTTCCTAAGGTTTCCAGTGAAGTCTTAAAATAAATCCAGGTATATATGATATCTATATGGAGGTTGTTTTGCTATGTTGTTAGCTCATCTACTTTTATGGCTGGCCGGCGGACAATTTGTATAAACAATCTAATTTAAGTTTATTGAATTATTGTTTTTGCCCAATGTTTCAGTTTATGAAATACCACCTGTGTCAAATGCTTAAGCTGATGGGAGGGTGCACGTCTAAATATTTACCATTACAATGTCAAATATTAAACCATTACTCTAACACCGGCTTTACGTGTGGGCTGGGATGTCCAACACATGCAACAGTAATTTACTTTTAGGTGGGAGGTGAGTTAAATATTTAACTGTTGCTCTAACAATGGTTATTCTTTAAAGACCTTTATCATCAAAGATTCGTATAGGATTCATATATTTTGAATTTAAACCCTTCCGTTTTTGGATTGTTTACCCACAAAACGGGCTTTTTTAGATTTAAGTGCATCACCTTCTCATTTTAGTGCTAATAGATCTCAGCCCTGGGGGTGCTCTGGTGGGAAAGGCCTTGTCACAATGACTGAAACATAACGCAGATGCATGTCTACTGGTCGTGATTCTTTAGTGTATAATTAGTTGCTCTATGTGGCTGCATCTTGGTGCTCCAACTCCTTAATTGGTGTGCTTCTGTTTTTGAGCAGGCTTATCATATGTTTTCGTGTCAATGCTTATCATTATTTAGCCACTAAAAATCCTATGTAAAAATACAAGCAGTTTTGGGCTTTAAAAGTTGGCAAAAGTTGATACTGGCACTGAATACAAGTTAAGCATAGCACAATTGTAACTGATTGTATTTGGGTTGCACTCCCCTGATGCCTTTTACTACATTTTCTTTTTCATCCAAAGAAAATTGCGAATCACAACTCAAATGATGACCGGGACAATTTGATTCCCATTATATTCAGATTACTTCTTTTATCTGTGAGACTTAGTTTATTAACATAGTGTTTTGCAGGATTCTCAGTTCTAATGGGAGAACATGCTAGGAAATGCATACATAGTTTTCAGTCTCCAGTTCAACTCTCTCAAAGCTATGGAGTGAATGCCAAAAATCCTTTCTTTGCGAGATCTTTCACGTCAAAAACTTCAAAGCAGCAGGAGGAAACTCGATCAAAGGTTTGAATCTGAGTTTTTTTCTTTTCTTTTTGGTTTTATATTTTTGGGATGTGTGTGTTTAGTTGGTGGGTTTTGGGGGATTGACCTGGCTTTTGAAGTTTTTGTTTTTCATTACGTGTGTTGTCCCAGTTCATTAAATGCTACCTTTGTGAGTCTAAGGTTTCATCTGTTTAAGGAAGGTGATGTACTTGGATTCATGAAGTTGGTGCTCTGTGACCATCAAAACTTCACATTAATTTAGAAGTTTGATAATCATTTGTGATCATATTCACTTCTTTTTCGCACAGACTAAAAAGGAAATTTCGACTATTGATGATCCCTTCGATTCTCCAACATACAATATCCCAGAGAAGCCAGTGACATTTACTGAGGGAGCTTCCTACAGCCTTATAATTCTTGCTGGACTTGGAGTTGCTGCTGCTGCAGGATATGGTGTCTTCAAGGAGCTAATATTTGAACCAAAAGAGTAATAATTGGATTTCTGGTTAACTACATTATGCTTTGCAATTTGGGATTTCTCTTTCATCTTCATTTGTCTTCATTATTGCCCTGATAAGTATTCATGGCTCATTATAGGTACAAGGTGTTTAACAAAGCTCTAAAAAGAATTCAAGATGACAGTCAGGTTTGTGAGAATTATTTTTTCTTTTTTGTGGAGCTGTCTTTTATGTCTAGTATTTATTATGTTGAATTGATGTCCATAGTCTGCTACTTCAGTGGCATTGGATGCAAGAGAGGCAGAAAATGCGCTGTTTTATGCATATAGTAGCTACAGAAAGAGGCAGAACTAATATAGTTAACAATACTCAAGTCCCACATATAAACAATTTGCCATTAATCAACAGAAAAACCTTGATGTTAAGAAAAATGCATAAGCCCTTTCCGTAGTGGTCGAGTTGAAGTTTGATCAAGGAAATTCGGAATTAAGGAATATACCTCTGGCTTAAGCATGTATTGTTTCTAAGGTTTCATATTGTGCAGCCTGGAAAAATATGTGAGGTGTGCATATGGCATGCTAGTATTAGGCTTTGTTTTACGACAAAGAAGTTAATAGAGTACTGAATCAAGTGCCTATCATGCGTAATCCTTTACCTTTTCTCCATTAGAGATTGTAATTGCAGGTCATTTGAATTTCACATAAAAGTTAGCATTGTAATTCTGCCGCTTGGTTTGGATTTGTTTTCTTGTAGGTCAGGGTAAGAATTGGATCCCCTATCACAGGCTATGGACAGGAAAGCAGAAATCGTGCTGCTCGCCAGCGTATTCCTCATAAGATACACCATGATGAAGATGGCGTTGAGCATGTTGAGGTAACATTCGAGGAACATGATTATTTTTTTATTACGATTAGAAACTTTTCATTCAAGTTGTATATCAGGGAAACTTTATTGTAATTGAATATGAACAATGGCCATACGTTCTCCTCATGAAAGGGGAAAAAAAATAATGAGAGCACAAGGGACTGTTTTTGATAGATTCTTATTGACCTTGGCTTTTGCCAAAAAAGAATTGTTTGTTTGTTCTTACTTTTAGCTAACTAAATGCAGGTTAACTTTTATATTCGCGGGCCTCATGGAGCTGGGAAAGTTTATACTTCAATGTTCAAGGACCCAGTGGACAAGCAATGGAAGTTTACTTATTTGATTGTGGACATTTTATCACCTACCAAAGCACAGTTGATTCTGGAGTCATATTTGCCGGCATAGACCATGTGTATGTTCATGGGACAGAAGAGAGAATGTCCTTTTCTTCTGTAAAAAATTGACATGGAATATTTCCATGACTCACCCATCAATAGTTGTGGGATAGTTCTTCTACTTCTGAGTTCACAATCTTTGAATCCCAATTTTCGACCAACAGAAGAGGTGAAATTTTATTGGCACCCATCTAATTTACTTCCTGGAAAAGATATTTAGTGATAGTGTAATGGTTTAAGCTCTTTTTTGTTTGTTCTTGTGTAATCAAGGGCAGGCTTTCTGCAATATTTTTGATATCTTTCACCAGTTTGTGGTTTGGTGCACAACCACTGCTGAATTTTTATCCCCGGTGTACTGTTGAATTTTTATCCCTGGTGTAATAAAATACCATATCAAATAGTAGACTGTAAATTGCAAGTGATTTGACTTTATTCTTTCGCAAATATTCTCTCAGAATTGGCTAATTTTTCCCTGGTAGATAATGTTAGTCTTTGCGTTTGCTTCTCTGATGGTTCCTTTTTCTTTAACTTACGAAATTTCTCCCAAAAAGACTTCCACGTGAAATGAAAACTGAAAAGTGATCCCTGTATGAGTTATGGTTTGTCTTCAAGGTGAGAAACAAAGTGAATCAAGAACATGCAAAACAAAACCAAATGGAAGGGGAAGACAAAGGAAAGATGAAAGTCATGAAACTGAAAAAGGCTGAATCACAAAGAAGATGAAAGAATGCAGCTATTATCCATTAACTGAGTAGATGATACAAAAAATCCACACATTATTTTTGTGAGCATCTGGAGGCAGCAATGTGCAGAGGATACTGACCACATAACAACTATATGCATCTCCAACTTCTCCAACTTTTCTAGGTTGATGCCAGACAACCTAAAATTCACCCACTCAAGTAAGTTACCTCCCAACTTGAATCTTTTGCCTTTCTTGAGCTATAAACGTGTACCCTTTGTCAGGGATGATCTACTTTTCCCTACAAATAGATTGGCTCAGAAAAGTCAAATGCAGATAATGTGGACAATATATGCAGTTCTTGAGAAAAGTGCAAGGGGTATTTATCAGGAAAATCCCTCTGTATATTCATGCAAACAAATAATCGATACCCAGGTTGGCTTACAAAGTTACCATGATCAAGTGTGCCTTTCAGGTCACTTCCAACTGCGAGATCAGCAGTCTTCATGTATCGAAAGTATCTCAACTTTTTTTTTTCCATGCAACAAAATGCTAACATAGTATAACCCCGAAAATTCTTAAATTCCACTTCAATTCGATGGTATCAATCTTATAAATGAGTTTAATGCAGAGGAAATGAATAGTATCCACTGCCATTACACATTTATATAAAAAAAAATCCACTGCCACTAGATATCATAATTTTGAAAATTGCTATTTGGGGGCTGATTTTCCTCAACAGTTGAAGTTCAAATATAGATATCAAGAAGTAGGCAATGTATGTAAAAACAAAGAGAGTAACTCACTCTTCTCGAACCCTTGAACGAATCCCAAGTCCAGTCCTTATATTTGCACCAACTTCCATCAGGTCCTCCACCTGAATCTTGTCAAAATTGTATCTTTTAAGTGCATTTTGTTTAAAACTTCATGCTTTCACTTTGAACTATACAGAAAAATTGGCACCCAAAAGGCCAAAATAGAAGAAGAAAGAAAAGCATAAAACCCAAGCATGATCATCCTCCAATTTTGCAACATTTATAAAGGGTTTACAAATTCAATTCTTGATTCCATTCACAGTCTATCAGATGTAGAGAAACAATATCAGTAGAAATACTGGTGAAAATCAAAGACTAGCACACAAATAAGCTAGTAATTTTCTCTTCAGATATCAGAAAGACAGAGATGGACCTTGTGGATGCCGGAGGCCTGAAGAGCGGAAAAAGAAGCGGAAGCGGCGGCGCCGACGAAGAGGGAGGCGACGGCAAAGGCTTTTAAAGGCATGAGTCGAGAGTCCCCGGCGCAGCCTTTCCGGAACGAAAACAATGCCCACCCGAACTGAGCACCACTTGCAAGCGCCCACCACCAGTGCTTCTCGATCGCTCGTACACTCTCCATTTCCTCCTCCTCCTCCTCCTCCTCCTCCCTCCTCCTGCAGCGACCCTGATTTGATTCACTGCGCGTACTAAATGCTTTATGGGCTTTAGCATAGAACTTCAACATAAGCTCATCAAAGTATAATCACTCTTATTGGGCTTTAACAAATGGGTAAATGGGCTTTAGAACATCACGAACGATGGCCCATTAAAGTAGATAATTTTTGGATTTTTTGTATATGATAATTGCAAAAACTTAGCGTCTGTTTGGTATCACTTTTGTTTCTTGTTTTTTGTTTTAGCTTTCAAAAAATAAAAAATAAAAACAAAAAATATTATTTGTTTGTATTTTTTGTTTTGGTTTTTATGAAAACCAAAAACAGATTTTCAAAATTTTTGAAAACAAGAAAAAAATGTTTTTAAAAGTTTTGGAAACAGAATTAGTTACACTTATTATAGATTGCACTTTCTTTAAGATTTCAGAATGCAAATTGCATAGAGATATGAAGCAATGATTAAATATACTTTGGGTTATTGTTTTATTTCTTATCTTTTTTCCTTTCTGCTGATGTTTTCAATGGTGAATTACGTTGCAATAGACACGGTAAAGGTTGTAGTTATGAAAAATATAATGGTGTGAATATATTCCATTATTATGAAAATAAAAGTATAAACATACATTTTTTTTTCAATTTTAAGTGTTCAACCACACAAGTTTCAATTTTATGTTTTATGTTTTTGTTTTTTATTTTTGTTTTTAAAATTTTTGAAAGTGATACCAAACACAACCTTAATATATGATGTTATTTGCATAAATTTTTGGCATGCTTAGGAAATACTATTTTTTCACATCACCTAAAATGCTTATATTTGTCTCAACAAACCCTTCACTCTAAGGCTATTGGGATCAATACACTCTTAACTTTATTTTTTGATAACCAATATCGATATCGTACAATCTTGACCTTTAGATACCCTATATGGGCCTAAACTCATGTCGACAATACACCCTTCCCTCTAAGTCTTCAAGCATACAATTATGACAGAGATCCCAACCGCTAATATCCCAATTTCATGTGAAACACGTTGGATCATGTGTATACAAATCAAGAGATGAGATAACTGGGATAACCCATATCAACCTCAGTATCATGAATAATGTTCCTAGCTTCATCAAGCCCAATTTTTTCATTCACTCTCATGCATAAAAGAACCCAATTTCTAGTCACACATACAACCTTTACTTTTCATTGATACACATGTGAATTCATGCATGTATGCTATGTATTGGGATCACACTTGACCAAAGAAGGGTCCAAAATGGGTTCAGGGAACTTTTCTCTCTATAGCATTAAGCGCAGAAAACCCCTTGAACCTACCCAAGAATGCCAAGACAGAAACCCTCTTTTTTCTTCACGATGGACAAGTCAATGTTGCCACGGATTTTGAGTATTCCACCATACATTTTCTTCCAAGCTTTGGCCACAAGCTTGATGAGTTGGTCTCATGCAAGTGTAAAGATCTTCTTGAACCAGTAAAAATACGCAAGTACCAGTCCGTGGAAGAGATCTCATAGACACAGTTCAAGATTCCAATGATAATTTTAACGAACATATGATCTCCCTCACAAAGCGGCTCCATACAGCCAAGGGGACCATCATTAACCACCTTCATGGAGATGGAGCCAGAAGCCATGAAAGCATTGGAAGGAAAAGAACCCAGAAAACCAACTGTTTACCAGATCAGCACTTTTTCAGACTGCTTCAGACAATCCAGATCCAGAAAATGATGTCTCAGATTACTTGAAATGGTTGGACAATCAGCCACAAGGCTTCACAACTGGGACATGAATAATAAATTAAGCTCTTGGATTTCCATTGACTAAGAAGGTGTAACAGTGTCCAACACAAAATAACAGAAAATTGCAAGTTGATGAATGTGCAGAAATTAGTGAAATATTCCAAATTTATAATTGAAGGGAAAATTACTACTCTTGGAAAGCCAAATCCTAAACCGAGTTATACATACAACTTGCAAACTTTGTGCCAAACGAGTTAATTTTTTCATCCTATCATCTCAAAGGGAAATATCATCATTTGCAGCTAACACTCAAACCAAGAAGTGACCAGATTAATTGTTAACAGTAGTAATACAAACCTTAGTGTGAATGATACATCACCCTTTTCCATCTAGAGAGAAACAAAAGCAAGTTCATTTTTGTTATCTTTCTCTTCCTTAAAGGCTTTCGTAGCAGCATTAAGTTGAGTAAAATCTAAGTGATAAAACTTGCATTTTTTTCTTGTGCTCTGATGAGTTGCCAACCAGAAGTATTGACATATTTCAGAACAAGTTAAGCAGAACATTAGTACTTTATAGGCCCTGATACTGAGATATAACAAGTTTAAGTTTCACCATAACAAAAAAGGAATAATTCAAAAGTAACACCATTCACTAACCTCGTCTGTAACTAGTCCATCTGAAGTGGCATGTCGTCGGTGGAGGGTCACACATGATATGCATCCTTGGGCCGATAGAATGGAAAAACCCCCCACGCACTCTTCAAGGAAAATACCTCCGATGGTCTGGTAAATCACCAATTCAATGACAATGATATTGCACATGACTGCCTCGTACTTTTTTAGCCTTCTCCTTCTAAAATATCTCATCTTGGTCTTGAAGTAATATGCCAGTCAGAAACTATACTTTGTGGTTAAAATTTCATTTTTATGCGAAATTTGTATTGGTCTCTATGACCTAAAATTTTTGCATAAATGAAATGTGCATACAAGTTAGAGAAACTAATTCTCTATTTAAACAAAAATTGAAGAGCACTAAAGAATTAAAATCTATATCCCATAAGAGCCAGTATTACATCTATCTAAATTTGGAAGTAAAGATATTGCACGATGTAAATTACAATCATTCTAAAACCACAAAGGTATGAAAGTACCTACAAAAAATAAGAACTTTCAACCTTCAAATCATAATTGATGAAGAAAGATGAAATTAAATTATAATAAATATAAGCAAAATAGCAAAGATATTTTAATTCATAAAATTAATTCCTTGATTGTAAAGATTTTGATGTCTATAATGGTAAGGAGAATAGCATTTCAGAACACTCTTCCTAGTGTAACTTTAAATATCATCTTTTGAGTTACTTAGTCAGAAAGAGCAACCACATTTTCGTTGAGTAATAGCCAAATTCACTTATATGAAGATTAGTGCCATTTTGCTAGGAGTTCTTAGCAGTGTAAATTGTAAAAGGATACTGTCCTCTCACTTCTAAATGCTGGACTAAATAGTGAGAAATTTCAGAGTATGCATCAAACTACTCCACTTCAGATATAGAAGTATGCTTAGATACATACAACTTGAGGTCAAAAACCAAGACCAAGGGGATGTTGGTAGTCCCTGGAGATCAAACACATACTTATAACAACCTATACTGGGTGATTCTGAATAAAAAGAAGGCCGAAAAATGACACTTTCAATAGAAACCCTGTATTTATCCCATTGAAATTGCTAAACTACACTCCAACATAAAAGGCACTTGGCCAAGAAGTAGTATCAACTAAGTCATTGTATTCCTTTACATTTTATGTTGACAAAATGGTGGTAAGAGAATCATAACATTATGTGTCTTGGCAACTTTGGATGAGATTTAACACGAGAAACGCTCAAGCCACTGTTTTAGAGCAGCTGGGTGAATTCGATAAACCCGGTCCATGAAACTCTTTTCACTGGTCGCAACCATGCTCGCAATCGAGTAGTTCTTAGTACATAAACCCTTTTCCATAAGCCAGAGATGGAATCTATATCTGGGCTTTATCCGATTCTCCAAGTTAAAATTCAAAAATGCAGGAAATGTATCAAGGTACTCCAAAGAGGATCCCATCTCCTGGCAGAGAAATATTATTTTTCTTTCTAGAATTTCAGGTTTTTGGTTCAGAATCTTTGGCGTTGTTTTTATCATCATACAGAGTTTTGAGAATACAATACCACTATGAATAAGGCAATCAACCCTTTCCTGTAATTCACTACTAGTGCCATGCATGTGAGCTAATACCTTCACAGTCAACCAGTTCTCTCCAAACCCAATTCCATGCAAGACATTCAACTTATGCATAGTATGAATGGCATATCTTGAATAATGTATCCTCTCCAAGGTATCTATATATTCTTTATCCTTGTCTTCATCAGGGTAGCCTAAAACATAATTTCCAAGCAGTAAATGACTTCCATTTCTGATTTTATTGAAGAACCAGTTATGTAGATTCATAGCTCTCATCACATGAGGCAAATTAACCATCTTATTTCTGCCCAATACATAAGGGTACTTTTCAGTAACAATTTCCAATTCTTCAGCACTCAAACCTAAATGTTTTAAAAAACCTAGGACAGAAATCACCTGTTCCTCCAGATCGAAATCCAAAAGTTCTGTTCTCTCGAGAAGCAACAAGCCAACATCTTTTTTCGTAACACCAAACCGACAAAAATACTCGGCCTTATTAAGTAAAGTCTCTTCTGAGTAATCAACAAATAGACTCTTATTCCTGCCCATAAGCTCACCCATCTTCCCCTTCTCACAACCCAAATCATAAAATACCTTTATTTTCCTGCAAATGTCTAACCAAGCATCCACTTTTCCCTCAACACAACTCTCCAAATCAAAATGTACAAAAACCATCGTCAAATCATCGAATAACCTACCAATCTCGCCATTCAACTCACCATCAGCACTCAATACGTAAGGAAAAGCCAAGCAAATCCCAGTGATAGTCACATTAGTAAAACCATATTCCCTCTTAAACCCACAAAGCCTCTCCGACAATTCCCTCGAATCCTTCCTGAAAATCGAAACTTCCTCTTTGTACAAGCTTCCCAACTTGGTCCAAGGAAACCCAAACCCGGCCAGAGTCTGGGCCGCATCAAGAATGATCCTATCTTCGCAGAAGAAGAACTTGTTGGCAGGCAAGAAATGGCGTACCTGGCCGTGGTCAATGCCGATGCTCTCAAAGAAGAACTCGAACTCGTTGATGGGGTGGTACCGGAAATGTTTCACGAGGGACTTGGAGAATGTGTGGGTGGAGAAGCGAGGGAGATTTGCGTTGGAAATCAGAGAGTTGATAGAAGAGAGAGAGTTTTGAGCGATATACTCGGCGTATGTGTAAGGGATGGACCTGGTGGAGTGGAGGTATTCGGCGAGGATTTGCTGAGCTTCTTTAATGGCTAGAGGCTTGTACTTGGAAGGTATCTTGTATAGGGAAGTTGGAAGCCTAGCAGGTGCGGCTGCGGCAGTGGTGGTGCCTAGGTGGCGGACGACAGTGGTGTAGAGATCATTTGGGATGCGCATGATCGTCGGGAAAGAAAGTTCTTAAAATTAGGGTTTAATGAAGATTTGGGGGTTTTCACTTCTCATTGAGTCTCTGTTCCCAATTTGGACGGGCCCTGTTCGCACAAAAATATTAAAACTTTCTGATCGAAAGGGCATATCTGTAATTGGATCATCGTCTCCCACCATTATCAGTAATCGCAAACATTGCATAAAACCCTGTTCGCTCTGTTTTGTGGCGGTTCTCTCCGACCCGTTACGATGGCTGAGATGGTAGGCGGATACCCGCTCTATCCCTTATAACCACTCATGATGCCCCTTCCCCAATATCAGTTTCAGCCTCTGCCTCAATCTTACCCTCTGCCGCAACTCGAACCTCCGGGAACCAGAAAGCGCCGCCGTGAAGAGGGAAGCCCATCGTCTGCTTCGGCAGATGGGGACACGCTGGATTCGGCCGCAAAGCGCAGAGCCGTGGCGCCGGACGGGATATTCAGGATCGCGGTGCCTTCGAGGCAGATCGGGAAGGCGATTGGCAAAGTGGGGCACCGTGTCCAGAAGATTAGAGAGGAAACAAAAGCTGCAATTAAGATCGCCGATGCCATAGCCGTTAAGTATTCTACTTTCCAGGATTTATGTTTCAAAAGATTGTTACTTCTTGTTTAGCAGAGGCTGTCAATGTGACGCAGAGAATGCCCAGCAGCAAATTGCCAATTTAATTCTGAAGGTGATGGAAACATGAGGATTGCAATTATAAACTGTTAATGCACTCAAAATTGTCTTTGTTCTTTGTAAAATCACAGGCATTTACTTTTACCAGTTAGTAGCTCTTCTTTGCTTGACTTAACATTGTGTAAAAATTTTGGTTGCTAGATTGTTCGATTATTTCTGGATTTTCTGTTTTTCAACCTATTAAAAGGCCTAGCAAGTGCTTTAGGTTCGGTGGTGTGGCACTAACAAACTAAATAATTTAACAGGAGGATGATAGCAATTCTGAGGCATCTAAAGTTGCTGCAGGACATGTAGCTGCCAATACAATAAGACTTCTGATTGCGGGGTCCCAAGCAGGTTCTTTAATTGGAATATCTGGTCAAAATATCGAGAAATTAAGGAATTCCTCTGGTGCTACAATCGTGGTGCTCGCACAAAATCAGTTGCCTCTGCGTGCATCAGCTTATGAATCTGATAGGGTTGTGCCGGTGTGCTTTCGAAAATATTACATGTGAAATGAACATATTAACTCCCCCATTAAATCCTGATTGCCTTATATTTTTATTTTTAATTGCTGACCTATACTTTGTAAAAGTACAATGTAAATCTTATTTGTATTGTGGAGAATATGGAACGAATAACGGATCCTAATAATGAACAGATCATTGGACTTGTTGATAACCATCTTTTTGTACAGACAACTTGAAGAGACTCTAGCTCTTCCTTGCCGCTCTTTATTTTTAAAGAACTCTAGTGGATACCATTATTAAAAGTGAGATTAAGATTCCCATGTTTGCTTTTCCTGTCTCTGTCTTACTACCCTCGCTAGGACAACTCTACACTAAAGGGGTTTACCTGTTACAAGTTGGAATGTTTGGTAGATGATATTGCTGAAAGAACTGTACTGTGGGCTTCAAGAGCAATGATTGATGGAGTTCTTTAGTTCTCTACGGCTGCGCCTAATATATCTTCTAGTTCCCTGAAAAATTATTGAGGCCCACTTTTATTAAACTCATTCTAGTTTTTTTTTTTTTTTTTGAGAAGACTCATTCTAGTTTTAAGAATGGTAGACAGTTGGCATGATTAGCTGCAGTAGACATTGGTCATTGGTGTGAGGGACTGTTCAATGGCCTGCTAAAGATTGTACCTGCTGGTCATTGTTCATAATTATTATCAAATATATACTTCCCACCCCTGAATATTAGGTTCACTGCTTTGAATAGATGGCAGTTTTTTCTCATTTTGGAATTGAAATTTCTCAGAAAATACTGGTCTAATGATTTAAACTTTGATTATCTTTCTAGTCGAGATTTGTGGCCCTGTGTCTAGTCAATGTTGTTTGAGGGGTTGAAATATTAAAAAAATGTTATGTAATTGCTGTTCCCCTTTTGTTGTTCTGTCAGATTTGAATGTTCTTTAGTTTGGTCTTTTAAAGCATCTTTTATTTACTTTCTACACCATGGAATGGGCATTTATATCATCTTCAGATATCAGGTGATGTACCTGCAGTGCTGAAGGCTCTAGAAGAGATTGGTCATCAACTCAGGTTTCACATTAAATTTAGTGACCATGTTTGATGTTTCTGCTCATTGGTAGCATGCTGTTCTAATAGTATTTCTGTGTTATTTACACAGGTTTCTTGTTGTTCTAATAGTTACTATTAGTCCAACATACAATTATAGCTTAATCCGACCAGCCCAACCATTTGTGGAGCCAACTTCAGGTTATTCTTTGTTTCAAATATCTAAATGACTGTTTCTCAAGTTCTACATCTTGTGGCAATATCAAGTTTTAATATTCTGTGTTATACCGACATCATCTTTAGGACTACCAATCTTGCAGCTGACTATGTTACGTTTGAGATGATGATTTCGGAAACTATGGTTGGTGGATTGATAAGATGCGGCTCCAATATATCAAAGATCAGAAGTGAGTCTGGAGCTATGATCAAGGTAGGTAGATTGTCAATACCTAAACAATACGTTTTGTTCATTTATCTATATTTTCACATGGTGGTTCTAGGAATTCTTAGGGAAGTAGGTTGCTGTAGTTGCTAGCTTCTGCTATCTTGGGCATGGCAGACTTGACTCAAATTAAGATCTTTTGGGGTGATTGAGAATACCGTTATAGACCTGTACTTAGGCTGCCTTTGATTCATTTTACTGATAAGTGTTGACCACGCAGTGATGGTCAAGGTTTCACAGCCACGAGTTGTTAATTAATGAGTTGGGCTTATATATAGTTTTTGGGTCAAATACAGTTATCACCCTTAACATGTAAATTTTGCTCGAGAATAGGGAGCCTCTCCATTTTTCTGCCATATTGGACCTAATACTGCAAAGTAAACCCTCATGTCTGAAAAAGACAAGACTCCCCTCTTGTTTCGAAAAAAGACACAGATGGCCATTACCCTAAACTCTAGAGAGGAGGAGAGGTGGGGGGGTTTTCTTACCCATGTCTCCCCACCCCTTCATCTTCTTTTAACCGGTCACCCATTTTTACACTTATTACAAAAAGAGCAAAGAGATGAAATATCAAAACCAACTGGGGAGTTGTTCGACTCCTTCAACATGTGTTCTTTTTTGTACTCCAAATAGAGGTTGGTCTTTTTCTTCACTCCCAATACTTCCTCTCCTAATCTTGTTGGGCTCACGAATTTTCTTTATTGCCTGCTTGCCTAGGACCCATCTATCTCTCTTCTATGATTTTGTGACAGTTACCTGTCCACCCATCAAGATCCAAGAAAACCCACATTGAAATCACATCTAAGTTGTTTATTTGTAAATACACCTAAATTGATAGGGTTTCAATTAATGGGTTTATATAAATTTCATGTTAGGTTAAATTGTCTTCTCAATATTCAGTTAACAATCTGTTCGTTCTTTAAACTAGATGGCGGACTTCATCTTTTTACCAACATGATAGTAGTAAATTTGTTTTCCACTTAGTTTTTTTATTGCTTTGTTTCTTGCCTGCATCTTTGTTTAGCTTCGATTATATATCTTGTTTCATAGGTTTATGGGGGAAAAGGGGAACAGAAGCGTAGGCAGATCCAATTTGGCGGTAGTGCTCAGTAGGTACGTCCACTTCCTTTTTAAAGTTTTTTAGTTGCATGGTCGTCATGTCGAAGTTTTGGCAATTGTATATTTAGGCAAAGCAGAGAGTTGATGAATACATGTACTCTCAGATGATACAACAAGCTGGTACTCAACAATCAATGTAAATTCCTCGCCACTCACATTCTCCTCGCTTGATTGTTATGTTGTTACTGTATGTATTGATTGCACTTTGGGAAATGCCTGGTGTATTCATTATCGTATGGCACACACTTCTACAGTCAATTTGCTTGGTCGATCAGTAACTCTGGGAATTACTCATTTCTTAATTGTTTACCAGAATGTATACCAATATTTCTTTTCCATGGATTGATGGATCTTTTTTCTCTTTTCACCTCAGCTAATCGAGATGATGAATTAGGAATACCCGGGGGAGACCACCTGGTGTCCATCCTTACATTTACTGTGTAAAATCCGTTTCCTTGCCACCGATTCTCTCCATATGATCATTCTGTGCGTATGTAGATATCACGCATTCAGTTAAATGAGTTGTTTCTTCCTTACTGCAACAATTATGTATAGGATTTTGAATTTCTTAGTGCTTTTGTTTAGAGTAACCTCGTGTCGAGTGGAATGGAGTTTGGAGAGGGAGTGAAATATGATGGTATTGGTATTACTAGCTCGCTTGCATTGCACTAGTAGTGAATTTAGTGTTACAGGTTTCATTTCCTCCTTACTGGTATATTGTAACTTCTGTAAGGAGAGGAGAGGAGAGGAGATGAGATGAGATGAGATGAGATGAGATGAGGATTGAGGGTCAACCCTGTTTAGAAGATATTATATAGGCCAGCCCAAGAGAATAATGGGCTTACTTTCAAGAAGCCCAATGTTTTGAAAGTAAATTGAGCTGGAGTGGTGATAGATTCGGCCCAGCCCAAACAGTAAACGAATTGGGCTTGAATTTCATTGCGGCTCCATGATTGTTGTCTCTTAAGTTGGCGATCAAGATTCAAGGCAACAATTGTTTTGACTTTTGACTTCGTTTTAAAACTTCCAACATGGGCAAATCAAATCAAATGATCACGTGACAGGCCACACGTGCAATCATGGCCGACCGTGCATGCAAAACTGCAAGCGACGATCTACGCAAAATATCAAAAAGTATATATAATTTATAGTCTTGCTTTATGTTTATTTTGTTAGCCCCGCACGTGTAATCTCGGCATGTTGTAATAATAATGATATGATATTCCGTGTATTTAGGATATTCTTCATGATCAAAAGCTTACAAATCATGGAAAAAAATTTTAAAAAAAATTTGTTGCATAGCAATGTATTTTTAATTAATTATAAAGATTCACTCACGTATGACGGTATGACACCATATAAATTTATCATTTATTTAAATATCTTATATAGGTCTAAACTCAAAACCATTAAGTTTGTGTGCACAGAAATTTCATATCTAACGACATGATAAGTTGATCTAAAGCTCAACGATGCGAGACCAAAAAGAATATTGTTCTTAATAAAATCATCTTTAATTCTTTATCATTTTTGAAACACAATTAATGTCATTCAACAATAATATTTAATTATTATTTATCATGCAAAAAAACATCATCATTCATGTCGATAAATTTATGGTGGTCACGTCGTGGATTGTCGGCAGGTGATGATGCATAGGAATCCCTTATTGGAGGAAACAACACGTGGGAGTGTAACCATGTTCCTAATAATTTATTATTATTTTTAAAAAATAATAAATATATTTTGATTGGGTTTATATTTTATCCCAAACAAAAATTAAATTGAATATAAAAAATCTGGAAAATTTTAAACCATTTGTTACGAAAAATAGCTAGTCTCCATATAGACATTTTGTCTATCCCAGATCCCGTCCTACGCAAGGGCAGAACCAAGAATTCATGTTAAGAAGGATTGTTAAAAGTTGACAAGGGCTGTCTCCGAAATTTTTTTTTAGACTATTTACATTACACCTATTTAATTGATAATACAAATTACTGAAATTAATTGATTTGACATTTAGGTTTACTGTTAATTGAGAGTCTTGAGACGAACTTATAAAAAAACATAGTTACACACTTACACCAGCAAAAGAGAGTAGATACAAAGTGTGTGTTTATTTAGGTGATTAAGTGTATATTTAGGTATGAAACTGTATATAATTGTATTTTTATTTATTTATGTATAATTATATAAGTATATATCTATATATGTGTATATGTATGTGTGCATGTATCCATATATATATATATGTGCGTGTGTATATATATATATATATATATAATTACCAAACATGTGGTGGGGGGACTACAGCCTAGTGTAGTCCACCCCCGAAATCCCGCCCTTGGTCCTACGTGAATAGGGATGCTAGAGTCATACGTTGCGAATAATATCAAATATATTTTGGTAGTAGGGTTCTAAGAGTTGTAATAATACAATCTAAAACTAACATGTTTATTATTTATTTTCTTTTATATTTGCACCTATTAGTTATTATTGATTTTCTTTTACATAGAGATGTAGCGCACAACACATAATGGTCAAATCTATGAGAGATATCTCGGATATATGTTTGTTAAAGATTCAATTCAATGAAAAACATATTTCTCAATCATATTAAAAAAAAAAAAACAGACGTGAGAGGGAGGGAAGAATATTATCCAATGATTGTATGAGGAGTGCATGTCTGGTTGTCAAGAGATGGTGAGACGTACCAGCTCAATCAAGGGACCCACGTGTTGCCACGTGCTCCTGCATCACATTGCTAGTGCACGTGAAGTCATGCATGTCTCCCACGTGACCTCCACCATCTCACCCCACAAATTTATTTATTTATTTCTGCATTAAATTCTGGATATCGATGTTTTTATTTTCTTCCGGGTTTTGGCGCATGCATCTTTAAGTCTTATGTGGATTAAAAAGTGTGGATCAATTTCATAGATAAAAATTAAAATGAATGTAATAAAACACAATATAATTGACGGCTACATGTTTATTATGAGTCTCATCACATTTGTGGTTGAAAAACAATTCACAAGATTAGTTCACATAAGAGAATTTCTACATGTATCATTATATTATCTATGTTCGAAAATTTATAAAATCTTTTAATTTGTTCATAATCAAAATTTCCTAAAAATAGATAAAACAATTATATACTTTCTTTGCATGATAAAAAAAATATGAATTCAACAAAAATTGATAAAGAGTATGATCTTACATAAAAATTAATGATGAAAATAAATACTCGTAGTGAATTCTTCATGATGTTCTCATAAAATCAAGTAATCAACGCTAAATTTTTAGGATAAAGACCAAAAAAAGACGATGGTAATCGTTTAGATTTCCCTTTCAAATTAAATGTCTTATTAATATGGAAAAATGTTCCGTCTTCATAAACACTTGGCGACCATGCAAAAGTATGCGATGTGTCCTAATGGCATTTGTTAAAGATTCATTACAGTATATCACATTATACGATGTGTGATGAACAATCTCTCACTTAGTTTAAAAATATATATATTTTTCAGATTTTAATATACATTTTTCATCTTTATTTAGTGTTCTTATGGTACACATTATCATTTCTCAATCATATGTATCAACAACTTATTGTATTAACTGATTGGGTTGTTGGAGTTGGACCCTCATATGTCCAGGAGATTTTGGAGAATCACATCACAATCACTTGCAAATAAATTAAATAATTAAAATGCTATATATTTGGTGACATCTTCCACTATTTACACGTTATAATTAATTACCCTTGTTTAAAACGCCTTAATTAATCACGAATGTTACATTTTTCAATTACATTGTGGAACATATGTTACTGCTTTTCTATTAACTCAATTAATAACACAAAACATTATAATTATGTTTTAACAATAATACTTGACATATTTCTCCATTCAAAGTTGACTCCAATGTTCCTTCTTCTTAGGATCGAGGGTAGGTCTAGTGTTTTGAAACACTGAATTCATCCGGTTTAAAAGACTCTGAAAAAAAATCATAAATGTGTAGTATTTAACATAACGAATTCAACAGTATATCAAATTTAACATGAAAAATACACGACAATTCTAAACCATCTGATATATACATGATTTTTGTTTTGAACAAAAATCTACCGTCGGATTCGTCATGAGAAATGCTCCAAATTTATAACTCACATAAATTACCCCAGTTAGTAAAAATAGTACAAATAGGGGTAATTGTATTAATTGGGGCATTGAAGAGTGCCTTAAATATTTGAATACTACAATTTGTATGTTCCCTTAACAGTAACTCCATGGAGTTTCCTGCAAAACAGACATTAATTGCCCACTAAACCACTGTAAAAACTGTAACCTTGTTTAGTTTTACTTACCCTTAAAGGTAAATATGTGCACGCAGACTCACCAACTCTCATATATCCAGACCAACGCGCGATTGTCACGTGCCTTCACGTGCTCAGTCATAATTTGCCCTTACGATATTATGTAAAATTTGGTAAAACCTCTACAAAAAAATAAAATAAAAAAATTCAATGATTTGATATAATATAGCACAGTATATATCGTAAATATAGAAAATGAATTAATTTTCTTATTTTATAAAAAAAGTCTATTGGTTATATCATATGAGTTAATTACCCAAAAATGGACTCTTGGTTATATCTAATGGAACCCAAGTTGTGATCAATTTGGTTTGCCATTTGGGTACGAAGAAAGAAAAAACACTTAAATAACTTAGTTCGTGAATCTCTATGTGGGTTATATCGTATAGACTTGAAAAGTTCTGAATTCGATTCTCACTATAAACAAATATCCTTATGGTTACGCGTTGGGCTTCGACCTAATTTACCATATCGTCGAGTAAGAAATTTATATGCTCATTGGTATGACGATATGAATTTAGACTCATATCGAATGTACAAAGAGCAAACTTGTATGATGTATTTCTCGTGTTAAAAAAAGTCATATCCAATGAGGATTGATCAACAATACAAAAAACATTATAACAATTTTGAGCTTTATTTGCTTAATAAGTAGATTAGGGCAAAATTGAATAATTGGGGTGGTCCCACTACGAGAGTCCAATAGCAATAAGAGTATCCACATCAAATTACTTAAATATGAGTCTGTCTGTAAAATAGGAAACCATTGTAGAGAATTTATCAAATTTAGATCTGCATCAGATTACCTAGAGTTTCCCTATTTTACCAAACATGAACAGTAATTCTCTACATCTAGAGAACCACTATTCATTTCTCTAAACATAAAATAATACATTTTATTACTTTATTCTCTCTTCTATCTTCTCTCTCCTCACTTTTTTCTCTCATCTGATGCAGCATTGATTGAATAGAGAATCTGTAAAATAGAAAAAAATATCATTTATATGTATTTTAAAGAATTTGTGAAGGTAATATGCTGCGGATGTTCTAAGACTTCCAAAAGCCAATGGGGTGGTCCCTAGGATTTTGTACCATATCATGATAACCATGATGACCAAATTAATAATCATACTATGATGATTTCAAGTGCGTGGACTGTGGACATCAAAGTGCGCGTGTGGTTCTCAATCAGTCAAACTCTTTTTAGTCATTGGTTAGAAGAGGTTAAAGTTTAACCGCGGTTAAAAAAGTGTTTTTACGCAATTAAAACAACTCCTCTAAACTAAACCATGGTTACTAATTTGTTAACGATGGTTAGGTTAAGTTAATTAGTAGTCAATGGTGCATATATATTTACAAAGCATGGGTCTCTGACACAAGTCATGATTGAGCCTACATCCTCCTCCCCCTGTCATATACTCTCTCTCTCTTTCTAAAATTTCTCTCTTTTGTGCATATCCATCTCTGCCTCCGCAGATATATATATACACACTATATAGAGATATGGACATGGCTGTTCCCGTTCAATATTTTTTTCCCATCTCTCCGTCACTTTTTCCTGTGAAAAAGTGAGAGAGAGGAGGAAAAAGGGGTGATTTCATGACAAATTTTGAGGGTTTCCATGCTTGCTTTTCCATCTGAGACTAAACAGAATAAAACCCAGAGGAAAGGAGGCAAGAAAGGAGTGAACTTTGCCCATCTTCTCACCCTTTCCTTCCAAATTTCTTTCTTTTCTCAGAATCCAAACAGAATATGCCCTGAAGTGCTAGTAGGGGGAAAGCACTGAAATTGTTTGGAAAGCAGGAAAATTTTTTGTGGGTATTGGTTTGTGATTGGAGTGGAAGAGAAAAATGGGTGAGAAAGATGATGGGTTGGGTTTGGGTTTGAGTCTATGCTTGGGGATTTCACAGAATCAACAGCCTTGTTTGAAGAAACTGTTCCAATCATCTGCTACTAGTAGCTCTCTCTCTTTTGATTTTTTAGTCTCTTGATTTTTCTTTTATTTTTTTGGAAAAAATGGTAACAAATATTATCATTTTTATATATTAGGTATAAATTTTTTATCCTTGCATTAAACATGGATATATTGTACATTCCATGCAATATATCTCTTTATTCTGCACAGCATTGATTTTCATTGATTTGTAGTTATTGCTAAAAAAATTATTGATATCATTTGATTTATTGCCTTCCATTAATTTTTTGCTGATATACACTTACTAAATTCCCTAAGAAATGGATGGAAAAAACCCATAAGCATCCTGTTAATTACAGAATTGTCAGTTTCAAGGATGATTTATGAATGCGTAGTGACAGTCCTAAACCCTAATTCAGTATTGTAATACCATTACAGATAGAACCCCAGATACCAGATCATTTCTGAGAGGTATAGATGTGAATCAGGCACCAACAGTGACTGATTGTGAAGAGGAAGGAGGGGTTTCATCCCCAAACAGCACTATTTCAAGCTTAAGTGGGAAGAGGAATGAGAGGGAGACTGTTGGAGAGGAGAATGAGGCCGAGAGAGCCTCCTGTTCTCATGGCAGCGACGACGAGGAAGGTGGTGGTGGCGATGGGGATGGGTCAAGGAAGAAGCTCAGGCTGTCAAGGGAACAGTCCATGGTGCTTGAAGAAACCTTCAAGGAGCATAGCACACTTAATCCTGTGAGTGGCATAGTGGTTATTTGATTGATTTGTTGTGGGCAGTTTTGGTTAGTCATTGGCATTATGACCTTAATTTGCAATTTATTAAAACTGGAGTTTTGGTTGCAGAAGCAAAAGCAGGCTCTGGCAAAGCAATTGAATATGAAGCCAAGACAAGTGGAGGTGTGGTTTCAGAACAGGAGGGCCAGGTGAGATATTTATTATTTTCCCACTCTGTAAGGGGTAATTTTGGGCAGTAAAAACAGAATGTGCAGTAATATTGATTTTGGGGAATGCAACAGTTGCTTTCAAGCTATAAATACAATTAATATGTATGTTTGAGTTAATGGGCTGTTGAAGAGATTTTGTAAATCTGTTTTAATTGTCTTTATTTGTCTCTTCCTTTGGAAACAAAGAAAGCCAGTTTTTATATAGTTTCCTACGGGCGTTGCTATCCTCCTCTCATGGAGCTTGCCCTAGCGAGGCTTTTTATATACAAGTAATCATTGAGCTTGCCCTAGCGAGGCTTTTTTCTGAAAGGGTTTGATCAAACATTGATGCAGGACAAAGCTGAAGCAAACAGAAGTGGATTGTGAGTACCTGAAGAGGTGCTGTGACGATTTGACTCGGGAGAACAGGAGGTTGCAGAAGGAGGTTCAGGAACTTAGGGCCTTAAAACTGTCTCCAAACCTCTACATGAATATGAAACCTCCCACCACCCTCACCATGTGCCCTTCATGCGAGCGTGTTGCTGTTTCATCATCATCTTCATCCTCAGCAGCTGCTGTAGCCGTTTCGACATTTCCCTCTGGCCGCCAGCCTGTGGTTTCCAATGGTCAAAGGCCAATGCCTCTCAGTCCTTGGGCAGCATTGCCGATCCAACAACGACGGTTCAATGCTCCTACTTCCCGCCCATAGTTGTGAGATTGGGTTAATGGCATTGTGGATAACCCAAAAGGATTAGATCAGGGGTTCTCTTCTTCTTTTTGTTAATCTGGGAACAGATTATGAGACCAGTAATGGTTATTCGGATGACTTTGTTTAGGTCAAATCTTGTTTTGAGAGGAGGGAGGAATTGTTTAGGTTAGTAGACTAATTTGAGAAAATATGCAGAGTAAAATTGAATATATTTTGTTATGATATGGGAAAAATGATGTTTTTTTTTGGTGTAGGAAGAGTGAAATTACATCAGTGATGCTAATGAAAAGATTGATTATGAATTCCAGTAGTTTCTGTACTTTCACTTCCACCCAAACAATCAGCAATTTTTCCGCTTTGGGCCATTGCCCTTACGGATTTGTTTCCCCATGTCCATCTCATAATGGGTCCGGGAAGCCAGGTCTAGCAACTGACCCCCCCGCACGCCCAGGTTCGACCAACCATGTACCTCCGCCCACGGGCCAAGAATCTCAGGAAAATTGGTTTCTTGACTGTTGGGGAATTTAGCCTCCCTTATGTCTTGCACTTCACTCCCACATCTATGCTCGCATCTACATCTACGCTCACATCTATGCGAGATGAGTGCATAACAAGAATGTTACAGCAGTTGCAACAAGTAACATGCAGCAAGTCTAAATCCTAAACTGTGATAGTGAGGGAGAAAATGATGGAAGTCAAGCAGCCATCAAATGATGGAATATATATATATATACTTCAGGAGGAAACCTGAAGGCACAAATTCTTGTCAAAAGATCTGAGAAATAGCAAAAGCCCCTGAAGATATACATTGATGATTTATCATGAAATATTTAGAAGAGGGCTTCTAAACAGGACATATGAAAGCTTCTTGTATATTGTGTCTGATACTTCTAAGGCCATCAACTACACTATCATTTGCAATATGGATACACATGAGAGTCTATCAAGTTCTCAGAAAATTTTAAGATAAAAGGAGTGAAGCACAGAAATCAAACTGTATTTTCTGTGTCTGCCAGGGCGCGGAGTATGCATCCTAAACCAGCTCTTTCTGTAAGCTTTTCATGAATCTTTAGACACTGCTCACATGTGGGGCGATCTCCAGTTGACAAGCCTCTATACAAGTACCTGTTAATAACTCAAGTTATATTGGCAAAACTCAGCTTTTCAGAATAAATACAACCATTTTACTTGAGGAATTTTCCTTGAAAAGGTCAAGGCATTCTAATTTTCTACTGTACTGACTTGAAATATAAAATTAGGAAAAAAAAGAATTGGCCAAGAAACTCTCCCTCTTATATAACAGGGAGCTTTTAAATGCTCTTACAAGAGATCTAAGTTCCGAATGAAAAGGCAGAATGAGAGTGAAAGGATGAGGTATTTAACTCGAAGTACTACGAGATAGATGAGGGTTAGGCAACTTCGTGCACAAGGTTTCCACCGTTGTAGATTCGAAGATAACGAATATGTGCAGTCTCCCCCCACATTACAAAGAGGAGGTTCTGCTGGTAGGAAGCCAGAACACCAAATCGCAATGGAGCAACTACCATTATGACAGGATTCTTGATTGAGAGAATATGCTAAATAGAAACAATATAGCTACTATTTATACCGTCCCAATGACTATGTAAATTGGAACACTCTTGGGATCCCACAACAGTATTATAAAAAAGAGGGTGAGTAGGCAAAAGTGGTTACTTTGTGGAGATGCTTACACCAAAATGAAGATCTTATCTGGTCTTCCATCCTTTAGGTTTATCCTTGCCATTAGTATAAGACAAAACCAATGGTAGAATATGGTTTAAATCATTCAATTCATGATTATTGCACACTTGCCATTCGGAGTATGTATTTTAATAGCAAAATTACCTCCGGAAGAATAGCCTTGAGGCATCTAAAGTAAAACTCTAACTGTCTAGCATTCTTTAGACGTTGTTTTTAAGGTTTCAAGAAGAAAAGACAGCACAACAAAAGAGCAACTCATAAACAAGGAATAGCAAAATTACCTCCAGAAGAATAGCCTGGAGGCATCTAAAGTAAAACTCTAACTGTCTAACATTCTCTAGACGTGTTGTTAAGGTTTCAAGAAGAAAAGACAACACAACAAAAGAGCAACTCATAAACAAGGAATATCTTTAGCTAAAGGCAGATATATGACAACATAACAACATGTTCTATAAAAATAAGACATAAAAAATTAAGCAGTGACAGATTCATAAGAAACTTTTGAAGTATTTACAAAATTTGGAAATGAAATTAAAGAAGCCAAACTAAATCTATATATTTTAGGAGCCAAATAATTTCAGGAATACTAGAGTCATTGCATTGCATTAGATCTATAAAATAGGTAAAAAAAATCAGCTAAAAAGAAAATTTGGCTTGTCTAAGTTGTTATAGATACTGATTCTCAACGACATCCAAACATAAGCTTCAAAGCGTACCCACTCATCTCTTGTCTTTTTTTTCTAGATCATGCCACATCCACATAGAACGTTATCATGATTGCTTTAATTATAATATATTAACACTTGCACATATATAAGGCACATAACATCACAGTTCTTAATGCTGACACCACAAATTGTTATTCTAAATCCTGCTACTTCATAATCACTTCACAACCTTACCTTGCAATGCAAAGAGGTTGTTTCCGCAGTATGAAACTGCGATGCCTAAGGTATTTGCGCTAAAGTTTGTCCTTCAAGACTGAATCAAATCAAGCTCACTTGTATGAAGGTCTTTGCAAATTTCAAGGTCAATGTTATGGATATTCAATGCTACCAAAGAGAAGAAAATTATGAATGAACTTAGCATCAAATTTTCATACCCACAAAAAAGTGATTCCTCCAAGCCCTGTGACAACAAGGAGGTGATTCACAATGATCTTATCACAGATCATATGAAATTAGATCCAAATTCAGAATTCCTTCAACATCCTAAATTATTAAGAAAAAACGGATCATGTCTTCAGCAGAGAAATTAGGAAGCAATTTGTACAAGCAGTCACTCAACCCAGAACTAAAAAGAATTCATTGCTTAGGCTAAAAAAATGAATTGAGTTAATACATAAGCAGAAAGATGCTTACTTCATGAGGATATCATAATATTCAGGATCCAAAGCAGAGAACATCGCACCCACATCTTTAATGGCCATTATTGCTCTATGGACCACTATCCAATTAGCAGACTAAAAAAACCCAAAATCACAAATCAGTATTCTTTCCATTTCATCTCCCAAATAAAGCAAATAAAAGTTATAGAACAAAAGAAAGGAAAGACCTTGCATCGCTCATCTCTGGTCTTGGGAGGTGAGCCTTCTAGAGCAGTTTTGAGAGCCTCGACGGGTTTCGACCTGATACAGAGATCGATGTAAGGCAAACCAAAATATGAAAGAATTTGAAGAACAAATTTTACGGAGATTTTTCTTCTTACTGTTTGAGTAAACTTTCAATCTTCCGAGACTTGTGTTCGATTCTTGTGATGATCGCCTCTGCTTTGTCTGCTTCTACAAATTCCTCCGTCTCCTTCGTTGCCATTTTCTCTCTCTTCGCTCTCAAATTCTTCCCTGTCAGTTGAAATTTTCCCGAGAAAATGTCACGGCGTGACTGGCGCTAAACTGCGCCGTTCTAGAGGAGTTGAGCAAAATATTAAATAAGCTTTTTTTCTAGCTTACTTGATAAAAAGATGAGAAATGAACAGACAGTGAAGGCCAATAATGTCAATTAACTCAACGGTCCTATGATGAGTTGATGCCGCTTTTGAAGTTTTGTGCCTCTCTCTATGTTTCTCTCTGCTTTTTCTTTGCTTCAAAGCCTTCCTTTCTTCACAATCTCATCTCCAATTTCACACTGCACAAAAACAGAGAAAAAACCCTCTCAGCGCAGCGTTTCCTCTTCAACAATGGCAGATTCAATTCCACATCCGAAGCCTATTCGCTCGCCAACAAACGCTAAGGCCCATAGTCACAATCACTTCTTGTTCAAGGCCCTCTTCTTCGCACTGTTTCTCTTACTCCTTCCTATGTTTCCTTCAGAAGCACCAGATTTCCTCAACCAAACCGTCTTCACCAAGTTCTGGGAGCTCCTCCATCTTCTTTTCATCGGCATTGCTGTCTCCTATGGCTTGTTCAGTCGCAGAGTGTACAATGAAACTAATGGTGATTCGCAGGCATTTGTTTCTGGTGATGGGTTTCATGTTTCGTCCATTTTTGATAATAATCCAGGTGGGTTTGATGAGAAGTATGCGTACTATGGAGGTGAGTATACTATCCCTGTTAGTAGCGTAGTTAGTCAAAATGGGTTTGATTTTTCATACGGGAAGGGTGAGAATGATGTGACCGTTCAAGGTTGGAATTCTCAGTATTTTCAAGGAGAATCCAAGGTTGTAGTGGCTCAACCAAATCAAGGTCTTGATTTTCAGTATAAGCCACTGGGATTGCCTGTTAGAAATCTAAGATCAAGAGTGAATAGCCCAGATAGTTCTTCTTGTTCAATTATGAAGAGTTCATCATCTAATTGTTCTGATAGAAAAATTGGGAATTTTGGGGATCGGGGTTCTGTTAATTTGGATGAAAAGTTCCAGGATACCACCATACCCATGCCTTCTCCTATTCCGTGGCGTTCCAGATCTGGAAGGATGGAAATGAGAGAAAATTTGGGTGCTTTGCCTTCTCGACCTCCTCATTCTAGGCCTCAATCAGTGGATGAAACCCAGTTTGAAACCCTCAAAACTGGATCTTTCAGGTCCACAATGCCCTCATACTCTTCTCAGAGTAGTTCAAGCGTGCATTCACCAAATAGGGTCTCTCCCACACACTCTACTTCTTCAGAAGAACAGAGCTCAGGAGGAGAAGAATCTGTACAAGACGAGAGTCCTCGTCACTATTCTCCTCTGGCTTCGCAGTCACCACCAATGAAAGGTAAAGCTCCATTGAATTCCTTGCACTCTAGTCAGAAAAGTTATGCTTGCTTTTCTGAGAATGATGTGAAGGAAAAATTAGACTACAATTATATGGATGAAGCAAGAGATGGGTATTTGTATGGTTTTGAAGAAAGAGGAAGGATTTTGTCGAATCACTCTCGACATTGTAGCAATGGATCGTCGTTTGAGAAGGAATTGAAGAGAAACTTTAATAATCATTCTCGGCATTGTAGCAATGGATCGTCGTCTGAGAAGGAATTGAAGAGAAACTTTAATAATCATTCTCGGCATTGTAGCAATGGATCGTCGTCTGAGAAGGAATTGAAGAGAAACTTTAATAATCATTCTCGGCATTGTAGCAATGGATCTTCGTCTGAGAAGGAATTGAAGAAAAACTTCAATAATCATTCTCGGCATTGTAGCAATGGATCTTCGTCTGAGAAGGAATTTGAGAGAAACTTCAATAATCATTCTCGGCCTTGTAGCAATGGATCTTCATCTGAGAAGGAATTGGACAGAAACTTCAACAATAATTTTCAGCATCGTAGCAATGAATCTTCCTCTGAGAAGGAGTTGGAGAGAAACTTCAATGATAGCTTGAACAACTTGGGGTTGCAGAGAAAGGAGAATTCATTGAACGGTATAGAGATGGGAATGAAATCTTCTAATAAAAAATTGCAAAGAAGCTCAAATGATGAGATGAGAGATCTAGATGAGAAAAAAAGAGAGTATTGGTTGGGTAGAAAAGAGGGGAGGAGGATTGATTCTTCAAAGCAGGAGATGAAACCAGAAAATGGTGTCAAAGCTTCATTGAAGGGTAAATCTGTGAGGACTTTTCGTGGCAGTCGTTATGCCAAAGAGGCATTTGAATTTGGAGAGAGATTTGAAAATGAAGTCAATGACAATCATCAGAAGAGAGAAAATCAAGAAGTTAATGAAAAAGTTGCTGAAGAGCCTTCGAAGGAAAAGAGCATTGAGAAAGCTGAAAACTTGGGAGCAAGTTCAGATGAAGAAGCAAAAGCTACGTCTAATAGTACTGTAAACGATGCAGGGCCTGAGCTTGATGAGGTTGATAAAAAAGCTGGTGAATTCATAGCAAAGTTTAGAGAGCAAATTAGGCTTCAAAAAGTGGCTTCATTCAGAAAATCAAGAGGGCTGCATGTAAATGGTAACTATTTTATGTAAAATGTAGAGTTTGCTAACACAAGGTGATGAAGGTATGGCTCTCTCCAATCTTCATCCTTGGAATTAAAAGTTCATTGATTCTTCATTTTCTTGTTGATGGAATTGCTTTGCCATTTGCATTAGAGGGCGTATACCTTGCATTTCGCGTTTCTTGATTTGTTGAAAACATATAATGAGATGGGGATTGGAAAATTAACGACGTTTATGGACGAAATAGATAAATCACATTTCATTTGATTTCCATATACAGATCGTCTTGCATCACTCATTGTTTCTGGCAGGAACATGACTATTAACAATTGGTGGAGCCCTTGGTTTATCAATTGATTCAATGCTCATATACATATTATCGATACAACTTAGTAATCGTTATGGTGAGATGATGTCTTCTATTAGGGGGCTCTTCCTTCTTTGACCTTACTATCATATTGATTCTTGAATGTAGTTGGAGCAGTATGGAGTCAAAAAGGCTTCTTCTTCACAAACATCTTGTCATAACCTTAATTAGTAGGCTTGTTATATATATAGGTTTCTTTTCAAAGATGAAAATGTTAAGGAGTCACTGCCATGGTTTTGGGAGTGTGGCGGGTTCACGTCAAGACTCTCTTGGTGTTGGTGAGATGTGTATTACCTTTGTGCCTCCCCCGCTTACTAATATATATATATATTTTATTTTTTTGCAGTTATTAATAGAAGGAAGCAGTGTGTTGGTGAGAAGAATCAGTAAATTTGCATAGGGGAAAGTAGGAAGTGAATGAGAAAACGTAAAAAGATATGACTTGAAATAGTAAGAAACAATATGGATTCAATAAGAGTTGATGAAAGTACAATCATAGATAGAAATGGATGGTAGAAATGAATACACTTAGTGGATTTTCGTTGATTTTCTCATAGATTCATGTGGTCGATCCAAAACTTTTTCCCCAAATTGAAAGCCTCGGATGATGATGATGAATATATAGAGAAGCGAATTTATAAGCATCAAGGTCTAATCCATTTCATGCAACCCAAACTTTTGATGTAAAGACTCGGATGATGATGATGATAGAGGGAAAGAAATTTATAAGCATCGAGATCTAATCCATTTCATGCAAATATTAAGTAGTGCAATAATTTAATATTAAGTAATACAACTAGCTAAAACTTCAAGAGGTAATATTTGGTTTGAAAATCGCATGTTTAAGGTAATAATTTGTACCTCACACACAAAAAAGGGAAATACCACAATGTGAGTACCCATAAAACCAAGTAAATATAAATAAAAACTAATGAAAGGTAAGATTTTATTGAGCATATATTATTTTATTTGGTATTTACACTCGAGCGGTCGAGCTATTAATTGAAGTGATAAAAATGGTGTGTATCACCTTGATTTTCAGGTTTGAATTCTCGCTCCCGTTTCAAAAAAAAATAAATATGATATTTAAAAAAAATATTATAAAAAATTATCCATTGAAAAAAAAGAAGAAGATAATTATTTTTTTATTGCTATCAATTAATTAATTCAATTACTGTAATTATAAACCATTCAAATAAGGCGTTCCATTTTCCTCATCGAAGGGTCGCGATCACACGCCCTCACTACCAACCAGGCAAAATTGAAACCGTTCTTTCGTTTCCCTAATTGGTTGATTGCTTCGCTTCTCTTCGCATCGCAAATTCCCCAAATTCAGTGTGGAATCTGGTACTTTTTGCTGTTTGTTTTTGTTATTGGGATTACGAGGTTCTTTTTTGTTCGTATCGTTGTTGATTTTGTGTGTTTTTTTGTTCGATCTGTAGAAGAATAATGCTCATAGAGGAATTGAAGGTGGGGGACGAGATCAACGGCGGGGAGGATCAAATTTATGCTGACGGAGACGTCGTTTCAGATGCAAAACGGGCTCTGGTTTTAGTTGGGGCTCGTGCTCTCTTTTACCCTTCACTGCTGTGCAATGTTGTGAGGAGCAAGATGCAACCTGAGTTTCACTGGTGGGATCGGGTCGACCAGGTATCGATGGCATGTGTGCATACGTGTATATGCGTGTTTTGATCTTGAAATATGTTGTCTTTGATGACTGATATGAAGCGATCATGGCCCATATATTTTTTTTTGATAACTTGTCCTGAATTTTCCGTGTATTTACCCTTTTTGCTTGTTGATTTCGTGTTATTTTGTTTAATTTTCATATGATCAGAATCAATTTAGGTAATTGACTTTCTTTCCTGGTATAGTTGGCGCTTCAAATACTGATATGAAGAGAAGGGGAAAAGCGTGATGGAACACGTCCTGTTTGAGGCCATATATCATGGTCTTATCTTATGCTTATTGAGTCTTGATGAGGGTCAATGAGATCCATCATAGAGATTTTCTTAATTGGGGGACCTTAATTTTGTAGGATAATCAAGGATAAAGAGAAAGAAATAGCATTGGCTGCTGTTGCTGGTTGTTGATTATGGGTTCTAGAATCCTTATAGAAAAGGGCTTGTGTTTGATTTGATCTATTTGTAGTGCTTGTAACTTTAGCAACAGTGATTTTAAATAGTGTACCGTAATCTAGGACAATGACAGACAGACAGAAAGGGAGAGCACGACGAGAGCATGGCAGTTATGTCAGGCCTTTTTTTTGTGGGATCTGCATGGTTTTCCATTTTAGATCATTGCCAGCTATTGTTGACTGTTGATTTTATATCTCCCAGAATATCCTTGGTTCTTGTTATCATGATAGCAATGATTTGGGTTGATATTTGTTTTTTATGCTAACGTTTTCAGATTACTATTGTTTTGGTTTATGGTGCTTACCCTGTAGGTGCAATTACTAACTGAAACTTTATTTATGTATTTCCTTTTTCCATTGACTCACTAGTTATTGGTGTGTGAGTGTAGCTTTTGTTTGTCTTTCCACTGCTTTATGGCATTGATTTTGTTTATTTTATCCTTTTTGTTTAGTTTGCATGAATCTCACAATAATATATCAGTTCTCAGTTTATATTACTAGGTGCTGTACCCTTTCCTACTGATGTTCCTCAGTTAAAGGAGCTTGGTGTCTCGGCAGTGGTTACGTTAAATGAACCATATGAGACTTTGGTCCCAACATCACTCTATCGGGTGAGTATGCTCTTCTTTGTATGTATTGCTGTTGCGAAATAGCTTTCCATTTATGGTAGGCTAAATTGAGTTAAATTGTTCGTAGCCATAATAATATTTGAATGGTGTGATATAATTTTTCAAACTCTATGACCTACTGGGCTATGCTGGATCAGGTCAGCCTCTAGTTACTTTTAAAAGTTTGTCTCATGACCTGGAAATTGTCCTTCATCTTATTTTTCACACTTTGAATTGTTTGAATAAGATTTAAATGTATGCGTTCTGCAAATCAGTTCTTCTGTTACCTGTTTACTTGCCCTTGACAAGTGGCAATGCATTTTCCGTTGATATTATCTTATTGTCCAATTGCAGCCATAGTTTTTTAAAATTATGTTTGAGATTGACTACTTATGGTTTCATTGGTTGCCAACAAGGACACTTTAAATTAATAGTGCGAAATTCTAATATGAGTATATGACATAGATGTTTATGCCGAATTAGCGTCTATCACTGACTATTGGTGTTTTTTTTCCTCACGTGTTTGCTGTTGTTTTTTCTAGGCTCACTGCATTGATCATTTGGTAATTCCAACAAGAGACTATCTTTTTGCTCCATCATTTACTGATATAAGCCAAGCTGTGGATTTCATACGAGGTAAATGTAATTTCAGTTTTCCTTGATGCATTCAAATGTTCTGCTCTTGGAGAAATGTATTTTACTACTCATGCTTCGTGAGGTATCAGTCATAGGCCCATTGCTAGTTTTTGGTTCTTAAGTTGAGTCTAAAACGTGACTGAAAGTTTTGTCTTTGCAACTTGCTTGGATAATGTCGTGCCCTGGGTTCCACTTCCATACATCTTTTGGTTTATTTATATGCATTGCTATATGAATAAAGACATCTTTTGGTTTATTGCATTTTATGCCTCATAGGTTGCAAATTGTAACTCACCATCAATACTTGCTTTACTGGCATTTATATTTAAATAGCATGATGACATGAATGTATATGTAGTCTTTCTTGATGGATAACCAAAATGGTAGATCAATTGAAAGCTCCTTTTTTATATGTGACATAAATGACATGTCCGTATGTTCTGTGGTTTTACTGGCTAGTGGCAGATGGTCAATTGCTTTTATTTGCTACATTTCAAGGTTAAGAAAATGGTTTAAAACTTCTGTTGAATCTGGTGTACTTGGTCTCTTCATTTACTGATTACTCATTCTTCCAATTTCTTCAGTGAGTAATACATTTGTCTGATTGAGATAGGAGATTAGAATGGATTTAGTTCTCTTCTGGGTGCACTGTGATATATTAGTAATTACAGTTTACTTCCTCTTCGTCTTAATTTCTTGTGCTTTTATGTAGGAAATGCGTCTCTTGGGAAGACAACATATGTCCATTGCAAGGCTGGTCGGGGGCGCAGCACAACTATTGTTCTTTGTTACCTGGTATGGATGGACTGAACATTTAACTTAGAAAAGAAAATAGATTTTTTTTTAGTCAATGTTCTTTAACTTTGAGATTGTGGCTTTCAATAAAAGATGGAACACAGGCATATGACTCCTGATGCGGCATATGAATTTGTGAGATCTAACAGGCCAAGGGTACGTTTGGCCTCCGCCCAGTGGCAGGTATGTTGATTATTTTCCACTGCAAGCAGTATCTTGCTGTGGTTTCTGTTTTTGTAAAATAACTTACACTTTTTAACTTCTTTCTGAAAAAGTAGAAATGTCGGGTTACTATTTTTGAAGTACTGATGTATATTTATTTTAATCATACTCTTAAATCTGATTTTTTGAACGAATTTTTATTTATTATTTGAATGTTTTGACCATCCCATAACTGCTGACATCGATTCAGTAAGTACTTCTGTAAGAGCCCTTCTTTTTGACTATTTTTTGTTGGAGCATTTTCTCTCTTCTGTGACCAAAGACAATGCCATATTATTTCTAAAATCAAGTGAGAAATCTTTGATTCATCACCTTCAAGTTTCTTTATATGGAGGTGCATTTTGTTGGTTTCTGCATTACCAAACTCTGGTCAAAGAGTTAGCAAGCATTCCTGAAGTAATAGCGTTCTCATGTCAGCCTCAAATATATGAAAAATAGATACAGCTAAAGTTTCCCCCTTTTGGAGTGTTGAAGCTTGTTTCTGTTTAAACTCTACAATAATCCTGTAAATGCAGGCTGTCCAAGATTATTATCTTCTCAAGGTGAGGAAAATGGGAAGCCCCGGCCGCATGACATTAAGAAAGATTCGATGTCTTCCATCAATATCGGAAACTGCATCCTTTGAAGATTCCTCTGTAGTGGTGGTAACAGAATCAGACCTCGACGGATACGATGAAAGCTCTGACTTAGATGTAGTAGGTAGCAAGATGATGAATGAACTGAACCTGACTTGTAGGCTTCAGTTTGCTAGTCAGGCAGCCATCTCCAGACTCTCCTGTCTCTGGCTTAGGTGCCATGAAAGCCCAAACTCAGGAAGCGAAAAGCTTGCGAATGCCAGTGCAGCTGAGCAGTTGGAGAGTCATGGCGTTCACATCCAAGTCTATTGAATGACTTATGTGGGGGGGATGTTAATTTAAGGTTTCCATCCCAAGTGTCTTTACCAAGATTTTCCTGGAAATTTACTTTCTTTACATCAGAGTTGAGAATGATAAAAACCCAATGTGGGTTTGAAGTCATAGTTGAGTTGTACAGACGACATGCTACTGTAAGCAAGGAATTTACATGGAGTAGATTCTGTTTGTAATGGGAGTTCCTTTGTTTCGAAGAAAGACAATAATTAAATCGTTTGAAGGATGTAAATTGTATCTTCCATCAAAACCTGCAAGAAGACCAAACTGTAAGCTTCATATGGTCATTCTACTCTCTCTTTTTGCCGCAGCAATTCATTTGCTCATTCTTGAACACATGTACTTGCTCATGAATTTGTTTTCCTTTCTGTGTAATTTGCGGATGCTACAAGATTATACGTATGCTTGTATTATATTGAGATGTTAACCACTTGGCGATAACTTGGTTATCTTTTCGGACGGATGTGAACCACTTGGCTTGGTTACCTTTTTGGACTTAAGGCGTAAAGAATTTCGTCTAATGTCAGGAGTTTGATTTTAAATTGACGGGTCTCTATGTGTTTAACTCAACCAAATTTACGTTTAGTAGACTGTTCAAAGAGCACATGTGTTTTTATTTTCTCGGTTACCAAAAACAGTTGGCCAAAACTCTAAATACATTCAATTATATCAAAATTACTTGGTTGAGATGGGTCATCAAGAATAAAAACATTCACAAATTTCAGTCATACAATATCTAATTATTCCTTGAAATTCGTTTTTTTTTTGAGCAAAATTCCTTGGAAGTATAGGAAAATTAAGAATAGTATAAAGTAGTTAAGACCCCGAACACAACTGAAATTACTGGACTCGGGTGGATAACGTACAACACACATAGGAAAAAGAGTAGCGAGAAAACAACCCATTACTGCTCCGCAGAAGCCATGCTGATTATTCAATCAATACCATGCCCTCTCTCGTTCTCGGCGCCTTGTAAGTCTCTCTCTCTCTTTCTCTATTCAGATATTTATGTACTGGGCTGCTCATTCATTTTATACTGAATTGCGGGGTTTATTCATGGGGCTAATCGTAAAATTATTTGATTATTGGAGCTCTTGATGATGGCGATGTCGTGATTTTTATTCTTTTTTTTTTACTTGCCCATGAATTCTTGTTGAAAACATGAAGAAATTTGGGTTGGTGATAAATTTATTGGGTTTTGCGTAGCAAGTGTGTGGAGGCGAAGTATTTTGGTGTATTGCATAATGTCCTGAAAAATAAGCAACTCGTTCTCTCTAGAAGTCAATAGCAGACTATCAGTTAATATTAGTAATGGATTTGCTTATTAGACCTTGTCTTTACAATCAATGCAGCAAGATTTCTGGAATTCCTATGGATTATGAATTCTCAGTTGAGGATACCTGTGCGGCATTAGGATTAGAGTTTGCTTAAGGTTTTTTTAAATTTCTCACATTCTTTGTTTGCCAGTTCATTCCGAGTTTTTCAGTGTTTTTCCTTTGTTAACATTATTATTTAAGGGATCCAACTCATTGAACACTTTTCAGGTTTTGATGTCGATTTGCAATACATTTTTGGGTTTTGATGTGTAAGCTATTCTTAGTAAAATCAGCTATTTAATTATGATTTCTTATAGTGTTTTACCTCGTCATCGACTGTCAGAGTCCACTGGATTACAGAATTTAGCTTATAACTTCTGGTGTATAGATGTGTTTGTTTCTCTTGCATGGATAAGTGAGGGTTGGGCAAGTTTGAGTCTATATTTTTGCTATGCCTTTTCCAGCAGTAGGTAGCTAGAGGCAGAACAAATGGCGATGAAATTGTAGTAGAAATTATTGTGCTGAAGATTTTTTTTTTGTTCCTCAAACTTTCACTTTACAATATTTGTGTATAACTTCATATGGTCTCCATTTTCCTTTTCTGGAGAAAGGGGAATGAACGTATAGTCCTGATCCTGATCCCCTTAAATAATAAATTTGAACTTTGATCGTGTGGCCTTGCTTATACAGACTCTCTTTTTTTCCCCCCTTTCTATAATGCATTATGATCTCAATTAACTTGGATCAATAAACTTGAGGTCACATTCAAAAAGAAAAAAAAAACAAAAGGAATGAATTTCCATGGCTATATGAAGTCAAATGCTATCATGTTAATCTACAGTAAATGATTTCTTTCCTTCTCGTCACTAATTTTGTTTTATTTTTACCTCATCTGGCATTAATATTGTGCCCACACTTTCGGCAGGTAAAACCTTTCAAGCACAATCCTTGTTAGGAAATTTATTTGCGCAAAATAAGCATATAGTACGTTGCTACTCAAGTCAAAAGTCAAAAAATGATGAGTGAGACTTTTTGATTCGGTTCTTTAGTTTCTCTACTTGTAAAGGTTGCTAGTCACTTACTAACAGGCCCTTTATGCATGGACAGATCACAGAATGAAGAGAAAATTAAGCGCAGGTTTGTACTTTTCTTGGTCTCATCAAGTTTTTATCCAGCTCTATATTCTTCTGCAAAGACAAAGGGTGAGAACCCATACAACGAAAAGCGTTTGCTAGAGCAAAACAGACGCGTACAGAAAGACAATAACGCACCTGATGACTTTCCAAATTTTATTAGAGAAGGTTTGTGATGTAATAGTGAAAATGTCATTCTTGATTCTGCAGAGCATGCTACAATATTTCCAAGAGTATCACCCTTTTATTAACAATGGCTTCAACATTATTGTTTGGTTTTGCATAGGTTTTGAGGTTAAGGTGGTAGCCTCGGAGAATTATGTAAAGTGTGACTCGGGGCTTGTATACCGAGATTATGAAGTTGGTAAAGGTGATTGCCCAAAGGCTGGTCAGCAGGTTCTATGCCTTCTTTTCTGGAATTTTTTTTAATGTTCCTGAAAAATGGCAATCTATTTGATGAAATTTTGGTGTCTTTATGCAAAGGATTCCTTGTAAAAGAACACCATTTTTCAAAATTTTATAATATTGTTAAATAAGACGTCAAATTCCCATGACGCAAAATTATCTCACCTTTGAAGTGAAACTCCTTGCAGGTGACTTTCCACTACACTGGCTATAATGAGTCAGGCCGTCGTATTGACAGTACCTACTTACAAGGTTCTCCAGCCAAAATCCGTTTGGGCAATAATGCATTGGTTCCAGGTGAAGCTGGACAACTATAGAATTTTGCCACAAACTTATAATGTAGTGATTATATGGCTAACGACGTGCAAAACAAACTTATAATGTAGTGATTATATGGCTAACGATGTACTTTACATGATTATGCATCCACACCCCATTTTTCTTTTCTTTTTTTCCCCGGAGAACATGGAATACACATAAAAAAAGAAGTATCTGAAATTGTAAAACATTTACAGGGTTTGAAGAAGGTATTCGAGACATGAGACCTGGGGGGAAAAGAAGGATCATTATTCCGCCAGAGCTTGGGCCACCGGTTAGTTTCTCTTCTTTTAAATTATTCACAGAACATTAAATTACTTAGCTAATTACGAGGACTCCCCCTTATTGTAGGTCGGACCTTCCACATTTTTCAGCGCAAAACAGTTTGAAGTTTTTGATGTTGAACTGCTCAGCATTAAGGATTGTGAAAGGAGAACCATAGGCTTTTACTCTGATGTTGTGTGCAACTGAGTGAGAAGGCTTTTGGTGTTTATTACAAACTCTCCTCTTGGGCAACCTTCATTCCCTCTTTTTCCTACCTCACTTAATCGTTATTCAGGATATTATCGTAGCAACGGACACTTTTATTCGCAAGTTCAATGCTGTGCGCTTTAAGATTTGCTTCAGCGCTGGATGGCTCTACTCAATTAGGTTGGCTTGATTAGAACAGAACCCTCCCAAACCCTACCCTCTCCAACCACCGTAGGACATTGAACAAATGCAAATTTAATGCATGAGACTTGAACTTGCGACCTCTCACTTGCGTTACAGTTACTACAGTCAAGTTCACCATCTCAACTAACGTTTCCCTATAACTCTTCGTTGAAGAGGTAACTTTTACTTTTACTGGAACTTGTCGCTGGAAAAAGAATATAATCAAAATCGGTGCTTTATTGTACACACAAGTTCATGCTACAAATGGGTGCTACATAATATACTGCACATACAAATACAAAACAATCAGTATTTCTTCACAACAGGCAAACGCCATAAGAGGAGATACAAGGAACACGTCCAAAATATGTAACTAGCTAGCTTCAGCAGGTGCCCGATGATAAATAATTGCCTCATTTGAACTTGGCTCGGCATGGTACTGTCCATAAAATGCGTAAATACCAACTGTAATAAGGCTAAGAATGATGAATCTCACCCAAGCTTCGTAGTGCAACTGCACAAAGAACAATTTGGTTATCACTAATCAGAAGTGATACAAATACAAATGCAAATTCCCAAAAAACAAAAGTTCTCCTGAATCTAAAACAGTAATTATAGAGAGAGTGTATGTAGAAAGGGCACTTACCTGAGCAAAAAGAAAAATGTTGAAAAAGATGCAAATGGCTGGAACAATGGGAACGCCAGGACATGAAAAACCCGGAGGATCCACGTAACGCTGAAAGAGGAGGGAATGAATGAAGGGAAATAAAAGGAGTAATGCTAGCTAGCAGAGCTACAAATGAACAAATCAACTACTTTCACTACTTCCAAACAAATAAAAGAGGAAAACAAAAGTGCGAGATCCCCCATGTGTATACAGGGAGAACCACTCTTTCCACTCCACAAAATAAGTAAATGCAACCTAATTCTATAATTTGACCTCTCACAAGGAGATGACAAACATGCGAGAATTAACATTTGTTATGGTTTCAACCAATCTATCCTCAATTATTAATGCTTATCAGTTTAGATAAACAGACAATAAGTACAAGAAAATAAACATAAGTGATTTCATCAAGACTCTCAAGCCACTTAGAACTTGATTATATAACACCATAAATGAAAACCATGCTAAACCCCATGAAACCCTTTTCACTAATACGGAAAAATTCCTTATGAAAAAATAAAATAAACTGTTTGATCCGATAAACATCGGTCCATAACATTCGCACATCAGAGTATTATCAAGCGTGCGCACAGAGAACACAGAAGAATACTCACTTGGCGGCATGAGAGAGCAGCAGAAGCAAATAAAGCTATAACTACTGCTACAAGCAGAAAAACAAATGAAGCATCAACGCGGTAGAGAACTCCAGCGCCAAAACCACAAAAAGCTACTATAATGAGGCAAAGTACACCTTCTCTCCAGGCTGTAATCCATTCTGAAGAAACTAGACTTGCTGTTTTATCGTTCCAACGACAAACCACCACACATGCAGCAACAACAGAGTAGCCTGTCTGAAACAAGCCAAATATTGACATGAGTAAATGCAAGCCAAGGGTGGAAAAGCAAAAATGCTCAAGCTTATCATTTCTGATAATAACCACCTATCCTCAATATGTTATTTCATATAAATCATAAAAAGTCAATAACAGCATGCCATGTTATTGCACTTTCGACAGTTCCATCGAATTTGACAGCGTCTGAGTGCCATAGAGCAATGTGATATGTGAGAATGTGAAGTAACTTCAGAAGATAGAAGCCTGTTATTCCTGATCCAATATGTATTTACAACCAATATAAAGGGAATGTGTGAAGATAGCTTAGTAGCTTACCAATGAACCGACTGAAAGAATGTGTGAGAGCTCACGAACGTTAAACAGCCCAGCCAAAACACCAGCGATTATAGCAACCCAGACTTGAGAAAACACAGGAGTGTGGCGTGTTGGGTGCACTTTAGCAAATACCGAAGGCAGTAGACCATCCCTTCCAAGCCCAAGATACAACCGAGACTGCTCATGAGAACATGTCATTATTTATACTGGCACAGGCTACATTATGACATGCTGATAACGAGATGTTATAGAAGTTGTTCACCTGAACATAAAGTCCAACTAGAAGGGTTGTGCTAAGTCCAGCCACAGCTCCAATGCTGATTAAAATAGATACATATTTCAACCCCTTAGACGTAAAAGCTTCAGCCAAAGGAGCATCTTCCCCGAGGAAGCTGTATGGTACCATCCCAGTGAGAACTAAACACACACCAATATATAGTGCAATGCATACAAGAAGGCTTCCAAGGATGCCTATCGGTAAATCCCGCTGAAAATCAAAATCAAAAGGGCAAAAAAAAATGAAACAAAAAGAAAAAAAGAGTTAGTACGATGGTAATGCTGCAGAAAGCTCAAATTAGCAGTTCAAATCAACCAGAATATAGAGTACCAGAGAGAATAAAGTAAGTCCAATGGCTACACCTGAGGATTCTTTGATTCTTCAGCTGAATTTGCGACCGCGTCGAATCCAACATATGAGAAAAATACAACTGTAGCTCCAGTCAATATTTCTTTAAAACCATTTGGAGCAAAAGGAGACCAATTTGACACGTCAACCTCAAAAGCACCAACAAATATCACAAAAATAACAATGACAACCTGCGGACAGAGCTCTCTTAAGATTCCTGCTTCATGTTATACACTTAATTATGTTCAACTGTTTGCAAGAAATGAAAAGCATAGGGTCACATACTGAAATAAATAGCATAGGAGCATTTATATAACGGATTCCAACTACTTTACTGTGGATTTGTGTAGTCGACCCCAAATTGTATGGGATTAGGGCTTTGATGATGATGACATTGAGGGGGATGATAATGAGCAAGATGCAGTGCTTTAGAGAAGTGGTCCCATAATAAAGTTCAATGGTGCTCAAAATATGTTGCAAGAAAGAAAGTTAATTTAAGGATAACAACCATATTATCATTCCTGGACATTATAATCCTGCGAGACCTAAAGCTGAGAAGCGAAGAGAGCCATAATTACTCATGCTTAAAATTTAAGAGATTGATAGGAACATCTGTTCCCTACAGCCACAGTATTGAAAAGAAACTTTTTGAAGAAAGCACCTTAGTAACAGTCATAAATGAATTCACCGCAGATGATTCTCCAACACCCCAGCAGAGAATAGCTGTCAGAATTGCAAGGACAATTGGAGCTAATATGTTGATTGATAGAGCTCCCCCCAAGAACTCTTCACCTTGTCCAATCCACCCTGGAATTTCTTTGAAAAATGGAAAGAGCTCTAGAATTGTGATGATATAGCCTGCCAAGCTGCGTGCTATGCTAGCAGCCGCAACGTGATAGTCAAGCATTAATTGAGAAAAAACGAGAAAAGCAGTGAGCTCATTGAAAGCTACATATGTATATAAATATGCTCCCCCAACAACAGCAGGTACTCGAGAAGCAAGCTCTGCGTAGCAAAGTGCATTCAATATGCTCGAGACTCCAGCAAGTATAAAACTAATTGTCACTCCTGCAATATAATAAGAAACCATCACTAACAGCATGAAAAGGAAGCTTTCTATATAAAAACAAAGCAGTTTAGTTTGATTAGGAATACTAATCAGCATTTCAATTCACCACGTACGTTCAGATGCAGCATGTTATGATAACCTCTGGACTCTGGTCCTACAATCTTATCATAGATTCATTCAAGATAATCGGTGAATCAAAGATATAACTTTACATCATAAAGGCTGCTACCACTGCATTTCATGTTAAATTAATCTCCAAACGGGAAAAATTTGAATCCTAGAGCCCAATAGAACAATCTAAGATAAGTTTTTGAGTGTGTGACTTATTCAAGAGGACCAAAAGAGTGCCATCATTGCAAAAACTACTAGAGAACAGGGGATGCAACCCCGTAAAAGGTCAAAGTCTTTACTCAAATAAACACTCAAAATCGAGTCCCAAACTTCCGTGTGCAAATTCACATAAAAACATGGCGCAGTTCGGGAGAACCAAACCGAATCAAATCAAAGGGCACAAGTTCAATCTCAATTTCTTCCACAACCAATTCATAAAGAGTCCGAGAAGCCGAACTCACCAGGTCCGGCGTCGCGCGCGACAGTGCCAGTGACAACAAAGATCCCGGCACCAATGGATGCGCCAATACCTATGAGGATGAGTTCGAGGAGTCCGAGCCGCCGAACAAGAGCATCGCCGGAGCTAGTACGGACATCGGCGACGCTGGTCGGGGAGCCGAAGGTCTTAGTCCTGAGTGCCGACGACCAGAAACGTGAAAGCCACGACGAAGAAGAAGCAGATGAGTCAACGTCATATCTCCTCCTCTGGCCACCCATTGCTTCGATTCACGGTCACGCTTTTCTTGATCGCGGGAAGGATTTATATGTCGGAAATTGGATTGCGATCCCACGGTTCGTTAAGTTAAATAACGCACGAGTAGCACGTGAACATGAATCGAACTCTCTTCGCGTCCTGGTTCAAGCTTCAAACCCTTTCGTTAAGGCCTTTGGGTGATCGAGGCCTTGAAATTGAGTTGGGCCCAAATTTGATCCCATTCGACCGGGCCTGGTCCATGCTTTGAGGCCTGTTAGGAAGCCCGTGAAATGTATCCATCAATAAATCCAACTTCGTTCTCAAGTATGCTCTTTTGGCAAAATGATATTTTTCATTCCTCAATTATTGGTCGGATTTCTTTTTTTCCCATATCTTTTTTTTCATCCCCCAACTATGAAAAAATACCTCGTTTGTCCCTCGAATAAATCCGTCGACGGAAAAATTCTACGTGACATCCTATTGTTTGTCAGATCAGATTTCTTCGTCGTGCCACGCAAGCATTTCTCGACCCCAATCTCACTTTAATGACGAAAATGGTACATTTCAATAGTTGATGGACGAAAATAGGAGAGAAAAAAAAGCTTAGGGATGAAAATTAAACTCACCCCATAATTGAGGGACGAAAAATACCTTTTTACCGTATGCTATTCATGCTCTCCCAACATAGCTCAATTCTCTCCGAAGGCGTGAGCGTCACGCGTGAATTTTCTATAGACTTGCTTGACATGCGTGATTTATGGGTTATTTCGTAGGCTTGATGGTTTACCACTTTACCTAATGCATACTTGAAAAACGATTATGTATCGAATTGTTATGATATTAATTTCTTTTTTCAATGTGACTTAGTAAGTAGCATATTTGCCTAAAATTTGACAAATTATCATCTAAAGATTTATTGGTTGCAACTACTCAACATTATTCGTTTAATATGTGATTAGGGTATTGTTGACTAGTGGTCAAACCTAATTGTAGCCTCCGTTTATATACTATCCCATGTCTCAAAGAGACTTCCGACTATTCTAATCTAAAAACAAATAAATAAGTCAGAATATGATGTCTTTGCCCAATAACTCTAACAAAGGTGGACAAGTAACATACATCTTTTTGTGTGATTACTAGTGTGTATATATATATATATATATATAGATTAATTAATGTCAATACTTTGTTATAGCTTTTGAAGGTAGTTATAATTAATCTATAATTACCCTTACATTAACTAGAGGTTTGTGATAAAATGAGGAAATTTTTTATAATTTAGTTCATCCCATGGTATTTAAAAAAAAAACGATTAGTTAGGTATGTTTAGTATCGCACGATTCTTTAAAATTTGTCAAGTTACTTATAATGTACATAATTTAAGTATCAAATATTCAATTTACTTAAAAAATAACGGGGAATTGTATCATGAATTAGTATTGAAAAGTATAAAATATAACTTCCATGAAAATAGATTAATTTTGAAATTAAAAATTCCAGATTCCTATTGTCCCAATAAACATGCATTATATTTTGGAGAAAATATTTTTAGAATCGAATTTTGCACGTACATATATGTAACTCAATTGGTTGTCGATCGAGCCACCTTTCATTGGTACAAAACACATTGTCAATCGAACAACCTTTCATTCCTACAAAGCATATTGTGTGTTATACTCATATATTGAATATATGTATATATACAAAACGGAGGGGTGAATAATCCATGTGATGTTCCGTCTCATGAGCTGTGTAGACGTAGTTCCCTCCTTAATACCTTAAACATTACATTTGCAGTTGCTGTAATTCCAATTTCCTTCCCCGTACGTATTTCTTATTCCTCTACATACAAAATCCCATCTCCCTCTCTCTCTTGTTTCTTGCATTTGGTTCCCAAGACATAAGAGGTTACTGGGGAGAGAGAGGTCGGCACATGCTTTTGAGGGTTTTTGAATCCATGTATCAATCGTCATAACCTTACTTGAATTCTGTCTGACTCTTTCTCCAGCTTTGTGTCCTCTCATTCCTTTCACTATTTCTTGGTCCCTATCTAATCAATTCAAGCTCTTTCTGTCTGAATGGAATTCTCGTTTCAAGATTAGTGATTTATCGTGAAAGTTCGAAGATTTAGGGGACTACAGACAAACCCACAAAGCCTGAGCTGTCAAACTTTGGTAACAGCCATTAATTGATTTCCCTGTAATGCGTTTATAGTTCAAGATTATATCGGGGTTTTCGATATCTGTGGGTTTGGATTCTTGTATATTTGGATTTTTTTTTTAAAATTTCTATGCGGTACATGAAGTTTCGGTGGTATTTGTGGTTTGGGATGTTAGGGTGAACAAGTATTGATTTCTGGGATTCTGTGTTAATTGATTTGGGTTTCAAGACTGGCTAAAGTTTATGGTTCTTATGGTCCTTCGCTCTTTGTAAGAGTTAGTTTTTTGGGCGGTTGTGATTGAGATATGACTCGTAGGGTGCGGAGGAGAGTGACGACTAGGGCGAAGGTGGCTTTGCCTTGTTACCCTGAAGTTGAAAATGAGGTTTTAGGCTCAGAGAGGAATGGGGTTGTTGATTGGACTAGTTTGCCTGATGACTCTGTGATTCAGCTGTTTTTGTCTCTTAATTATCGCGATCGGGCAAGCTTGTCATCAACATGTAGGACGTGGAGGGCTCTCGGTGCTTCTCCATGCTTGTGGAGTTCGTTAGATCTTCGTGCACACAAATGTGATGCTTCCATGGCGGTTACACTTGCTTCTAGGTGTGCAAATCTTTGGAAGCTCAGGTTCCGCGGGGCAGAGTCTGCTGATTCAATAATGTATCTTCAAGCGAGGAATTTGAATGAAATAAGTGGTGACTACTGCAGAAAGGTAACAGATGCTACTCTATCTGTGATTGTGGCTCGACACGAGGAACTTCAGAGTCTCCAACTTGGTCCAGACTTCTGCGAGAGGATCACTGGCGATGCTATAAAAGCTGTAGCCTTTTGCTGTCCCAAATTAAAGAAGCTTAGATTGTCTGGAATTAGGGATATTCATGGCGATGCCATTAATGCTTTGGCCAAGCATTGTCCGAATTTGGCTGATATAGGTTTTTTGGACTGTCTAAATGTGGATGAGGGGGCGTTGGGAAATGTGTTGTCAGTCCGTTTCCTCTCAGTTGCAGGAACATCAAATATGAAGTGGGGTGTTGTTTCTAATCTTTGGCATAAGCTGCCAAAGTTGACTGGGTTGGATGTGTCTAGAACTGATATTGGTCCAGGTGCTGTCTCCAAATTATTATCTTCATCACAGAGCTTGAAGGTTTTGTGTGCTTTAAATTGTAATTTTCTTGAAGACGATCCAGGTTTTACTTTGGGTAGGACTAAAGGCAAGTTGTTCCTTGCTCTCTTTACTGACATTTTCAAGGGACTAGCTTCTTTATTTGTCGATTCTACAAAGAATGGGAAAAATGTGTTTATAGACTGGAGGCATTCAAAAACCAAGGATAGAAACATGGATGATATTGTGACTTGGCTTGAATGGATCTTATCTCATACACTTCTTCGTATTGCTGAGAGCAATCCACGAGGTATGGATGACTTCTGGCTAAAGCAGGGTGCAGCATTGTTACTCAGCTTAACGCGGAGCTCACAGGAGGATGTTCAAGAGAGGGCAGCCACTGGCCTTGCAACTTTTGTCGTCATTGACGATGAGAATGCTAGCATAGATTGTGGAAGGGCTGAAGCTGTAATGAGAGACGGTGGGATTCGCCTCCTTCTGAATCTTGCAAAATCTTGGCGGGAGGGTCTTCAGTCTGAGGCTGCTAAGGTAATATTCATTTGGCAGAACATAATGATGTGTTTATCGCTGAATTACTGTTTGACCTGTCATTCTTCTTAGACTTCTTAGCTCATCAAAGCTCTTAACTCCAATGGATTTACAGTCAGCTGCATAATATATTTCCTCTGTTCTTTGTTTTGCCACATGAATAATTTATGGAATAATTTATGGAATAATTTTCAAACAATATTTATCAATGCGTAATCAAGCTTTTGGTTGGCTTTGTCTTAGAAGATGCAGGCTTTAGTTCTGTAGCTATATTTAGTTTGCTGTAAATGTCATTGGCTAAAATCCAATAGATAAAAAGGTTGATATTAAACAAAAAGATTTGGATTTACGTGCTTGGGTTTACCAAACTTTGCAGGCTATAGCAAACTTGTCTGTAAATGCCCATGTTGCAAAAGCTGTTGCAGAAGAAGGTGGAATCAATATCCTTGCTGGGTTAGCAAAGTCAATGAACAGGTTGGTTGCTGAAGAAGCTGCTGGAGGACTGTGGAATCTCTCAGTTGGAGAAGAGCACAAGGTTGAACTAAATATAATAATCACATGATCAATGCTCTCATTTCCTGCTGTGAATAACTTGTAATTTTGGCTTTGCTTTCCCCGTAACTTATCAGGGTGCCATTGCCGAAGCTGGTGGAGTTAAAGCGTTAGTGGATCTTATATTCAAATGGTCTTCTGGTGGTGATGGAGTTCTGGTACATTCTTGGACAGCATGCTCTAGATTCTGATCACATGCTTCTCTATTCGTGTTACGATAATATGTCTGAATCGGGGTTAGTGTTTTATGAAAACTTACGATCTTTGTTTGTTTCACATTATCCTTCTGTCAGGAACGTGCAGCTGGTGCATTGGCCAATTTGGCAGCTGATGACAAGTGTAGTTTGGAGGTTGCATTGGCAGGTGGTGTTCGTGCTTTGGTGTTGCTTGCTCGTAACTGCAAGTTTGAGGGAGTGCAAGAACAGGTAGTTCTACTTTCTGGAAGGAATTTTTTTCCTATCAGAAGCACCATACAATATTCAAATTCAAGAGATTATCTTGGAGATATCTTTTTCCATTATCCAGAAATACAATGTGACTGGAGCTCAGTTTTTGCTAGAACATATTATTTGACTTCTCAAAAAGTTTATATAGGTGCATTCTCAACTATTAGGAGAGTGTGTTTTTTTTTTTTTTAAATTTTAATTATTGATGAATTTTAGAAAATTATGCTGATAAATTCCTAAAAATGTGATAATGTTTTGGTATTTTTTGTGTCCTCATTGATATCTTGGAGCCTGGAGGTCTATGTTTCTGATGCAGTGCGGCGTGGTGGAAAGAACACCTACTTGGACCTGTTGATTCGATATACGAATACCAGGAACAAGTCTACTTAAATCTGTTGATTTGACACACGAATACCAGATTTAAGACTTCCATACTTTGTTGATTCGAATGAATACCAAAGAATTGGAAAAAGACTATTGTCTCTTAATTTTTATTCATCTCAAAACTCCCTTCCTCAATGAGTGTTACAACCTTAAATAGTAAATTAAACGAAATCCTAATCAAACCCTAAACAATTATAGCAGGAAACAAATACTTAAAAAGATACTAGACTCCTAAAAAATAATACTAATTGATTTACAAACAATTGATTTCCTAAAATACCAAAATAAAATATTTATCAGAAATATTTCCATTTGCATCATTCTCCCTTCGTTGGAGAAAACTCGACCTCGAGTTTTGAAGACTTGTAATAGAAAATCGTTTGATTTCTTGATCACCATCCTTGTACCCAATATATGAAACCACTTTGAACTCTTGAATAAGTTTGGAAACAACATCAACAAAAAGTTCTCTCTATGTGGTTTTTCAAGTATTTCTGGAATAACAAAATCAACGAATTCAACAGGCATCAAAAGATTATCAGGATTTAATACTTGAATGATGTCCGATTTATCCTCCCTTAATTCTTCTTTAATATCTTCTTGCACCAAAAAATTTGATTCATCTGGATAAACATCAAAAATTGGCTCACCTTGTTCATCCGCGAACTCCAAAAAGGGCTTGGATAAAACTATCACTTCTTGTTCCTCTTCATTAAAGATTGGCGTTGATGGTGCATCCAATCCTTCCTCGATCTCCAAATAATTGTCATAGACTGGTAATCCTATATCCCACCATCTTGGATAAGGATTTTTGATTTGTCTCATTTCTCTTGCACCATCGTCCCCAAAAAGGGTTAGCGAAGACTTCGTCAGATTCGGCCTCGTCTGCCTTCTGCAGATTTGGTGATGAGTTTGTTAGTGTAGATGCAACGAGGCCTCTAACCGTTGCACAAATAACTCCAACTTTCTCATAAATCGACCTTCCAACTGTTCGAATCGTTGAACTAAATATGCATCATCCCTTGCATACACCTTCTCCAAAGTTGCTTGATTTGCGGCAACTTTTCTCCTTGGCGGCATGACTAGGAATGTGCAAAGCTCCGATACCAACTGATGCAGCACGACGTGGGGGGAAGAACGCGTACTTGGACCTGTTGATTCGATATACGAATACCAGGAACAAGTCTACTTAAATCTATTGATTCGACACACGAATACCAGATTTAAGACTTCAATACTTTGTTGATTCGAATGAATACCAAAGAATTGGAAAAAGACTATTGTCTCTTAATTTTTATTCATCTCAAAACTCCCTTCCTCAATGAGTGTTACAACTTACAACCTTAAATAGTAAACTAAACGAAATCCTAATCAAACCCTAAACAATTCTAACAAGAAACAAATACTTAAAAAGATACTAGACTCCTAAAAAATAATACTAATTGATTTACAAACAATTGATTTCCTAAAATACCAAAATAAAATATTTATCAGAAATATTTCCATCTGCATCAGTTTCCTTGATTAGAGTGCACCAGATCATTGGTTATTTGGCATGAGAAACTGCATTGTGTTGGAGGCTTGTTTGGGCTGGCAACAAACAGTTATTCTCGTTAGCTATTCAAGCTCAGCTCACACAATAACTGAAATGATCCAATCTTGATTCTTGGTTCAAGCTTGATACGCTCTACAAGCTAAACGCAAACAGCTGGAAGTTTGGTTCCTTAATACATCATAAAATCATTGGTAGTCTAAAATCAATTCAACATTACCATTCCGGTTGACTAATGGCCAAGCTACTTTAAGCTGACATCCACAATGCAGCCCACCATTTGCTCGCTCACTTGTCAGATAAATGTGTAACATCTTCACCCACTGGCCACTGCAGGTCAGTGCAAGTTGAGAGGGAGGCCTCTATTGTTGAGGCAAGCACTTAGAGGTAATCAAGCCTAGAAAAGGATTGGGTATGGAGCACATGTAGGTTATGATAGTATCAAAAGATGGTAAGATCGAAAATTGGTGCTTTTATTAATTAAGCCATGTTTTGCCCTGAATCGAGCTCGTGATTTAGCAAAGCGCTCTTAAGCTTCAAATCGAGTTCAAGCATAGTTTGATCAGAGGAATTCTTTCGCGAGCCAAGTCTGGAAGTTTAAAATTCCAATTTGGTTTTTCTCACGTGCATCCCTCCTTTTGTGTTTTTTGGACTGGAACACCTACTTGGAGTCACCAGCTATGATGAGGGGCACAGTTGCAGTGTAATTCAATGGGGGTGGTCCAAAGTTAATGCTTTTGTTCATTTGTCGTATGGACGAGTAGTAAAATTAGTTTTACTATCTTCTGCTTTAGAATGCCTTCTTCCTCAGCGTTTAGAGATTATACCTTGAGTCCTTAAAAAATAATTGCTTCTTATTCCAGGCTGCTCGTGCCTTGGCTAATTTGGCTGCACATGGAGATAGCAACAATAACAATGCTGCTGTTGGACAAGAAGCAGGTGCTCTTGAAGCCCTTGTTCAACTTACTCGTACTCCCCATGAAGGTGTCAGGTAGTCTATCATGAATCCTAATTTCTACTTTAGATATCCAACCCCATAAATTTTGGATCAGGGCCTTCTCGAGTGATAATGTGCAGAATCTGCTTCCACAACTGTGTAAACCTGCGTAGCAGATAAAACCACATTGGGGCTTCCTTTTAATATAAAATTCAAATTTTTGTTGTGCTATTGTTGCAAACATTTTAAATAAAAAGTTATCATCTTTCAACATATTCTCCACAAAATAGATAGATGGTTTTAGTACTTAAAGAAGGGCCTGGAGTGGAGATAGTGGGAATCTGTTTTCTGTCTTTGCCGGCATAGAACTAAATGTTATGCAATTGACATTAGAAACATAGTTGTTTTACACTTTTGCTTTAGATTGACAAAGTATTTTTGCTACATTCTGCTCAGTCATGTTCAGTAGAAATGAAAACCAAATTTAATAACCATTTTCCTTAGTCGCCATGGTAGAAAATTTGTGTGTTAAAAGAGAAATATTATTCGGTGGATTCATTTGGCAACATCATCACAGACCAAGCCAATCACACCGTCAGCCATGATAATTTGCGTTTAGCTAGGTTAATAATTACTGAAACTTGCCTGTTTAATTCTGGTTACTTGGTCCAGGGATGACGTGATTGATGGAAAGTATGTTATAGTTACTGGTTATAATCATGAAGGTTGTATCGATTCAGTACTTAACTTCTAGTAGTTTTTATATTTGTTCGAAATCCTATAGGCCAGAATTTTTTTATACTAGCAAGATACTATTTCCCATTCACTTGTCAGTTACTATTTAAAGTCAGAATCTTATGGACCATAACTTTTATCTGTTTTTTTCTAATGTCAAAATTTTTGTTTATACCAGCAAGATACTATCTCCTTGAAGGGTTTTGTTTGATACATGCAGTCTACTTGTCTAACAGGCAAGAAGCTGCTGGTGCACTCTGGAATTTATCTTTTGATGATAGCAATCGAGAAGCCATTGCATCAGCTGGTGGTGTTGAGGCCTTGGTACGATATGCATTTTGCTGAGTCAAAGCCTCTTTTATTATCAGATAACTCCATGCTATTAGAAGCTTCATGAACCTATAGGCTTCCCAATAACAGTCAAATTTCCTTCTTGTATTATATTGCATTATATCATAAGATGCACTCACTATTTGATATATGTCATTGGTGTAATCTCATTTTTTAGTTTACTAAATTACCGGTTACTCGTGCTTCTCTCTAGTTGTCAAAAAAGGGTTTCAGTTTCAAAGTTCTGCTATAACCAATAAAATGTTTCGGTGATATGTCAAATATGCTGACCTTGCGAACAACTTAGTTTCCACAATTGTACTCTATTTGAAGGCTTGAAACCATTTTTTTTTTTGTGATAAATGATAACTCTGTGAGTTTATGATGTATGTTTTATGTTTCTGAAAGCCAAAGGCATTGATCTCACGTGGTTTATTCAGGTCGTTCTTGCGCGATCATGTTCAAATGCCTCCCCGGGTCTTCAAGAGAGAGCTGCTGGTGCTCTTTGGGGATTGTCAGTGTCAGAAACCAATAGGTATGGATATAAATTCTCGAGTTCATGGGAATTAAGTTGCCAAACAAACCTATGTTGGAATATAAGTATATAACCCTTCAGCTCATCGTGAATTTCTGACCATTCAACTAATATGGGTTTTTCTTCTTTTATAATAGTAGTAAAGGTACCTAACCTCCCACGTTGCTTTGCAATTTCTTGTTTGCTATTTATTTATTCTGGGTGAAAATTCTGTCAGCATAAACTAATTTTTTGCTCATCTTCACTCCGTTCTTGGAATTATACTCTTTTTATTTTAGTGCTAGGAGAATATTGCTTTTTTACTCGTCTGTTATGTTGTCAATATTAATGCTATAATGCTTATTGGTTTCTTATTAGCATTGCTATTGGACGGGAGGGAGGTGTTCCACCTCTGATTGCTCTTGCACGCTCTGAGGCTGAGGTGAGTAATTTCTTATGGCAGTTGCCTTCAGAAGATAGTTTAGTCTGTACATGGTTGATGGTACTACTCAATATTGTTGCGAGTATAATGTAACTTATACCACTGGAACATTGGTAATTCTCATTGGGTGTTCTCATCTGGTCCATATATTTTTCTTACTATGTATTTGGTTGCATGCTGTATAAGTTTTCAATATTAGGTACTGTAGCTTGAATTATTTCCCTTTGTCATTTGTTAGTCAAGAATTTTCACAAAGGGATTAGAAATCTTGCATCTCTTTTTAAGGTATTACTTTATATCTTTCCTTTTGGAGACCATACATCTTCTATTGTTCTCTATCATTTAGAACCCCCATACATAGTTAAATGATGGACCACTAGGGAAGAACTGCTGCATTCTCAATAAATGGAATTCTAGAAACATCCCTCTTACAACCAAGATCCTACCGCTGTCCTGAGGACCTCCCTCCCTTTGAATTATATTTCTATATACTATTCCCCAACTTTTCTTAAAATGGGATACCTATATAATGATAAGAAGATTATCCAAAATAGGTTCACTATTTCTCATATAAGATAAAGAATTTGACGTGTGTCTGCTCCATAAAAAGTGTCGTCCACAAAAAAAGAAAAAGAAAAAGAAAAAGAAAAAAAATAATGAAGAACAAAATAGGTGGAATGTGTCTCTGGTTCAACAACAAAGATAGTGGCCTCTGGTGTGAAAAATAAGTGGAAGATCGGTGTCATTTTTGGAAAGCCATTGATTAAGTTAGTGATAACATTATGTTTTTATTTTTAACCATGAGGAGCACATCAGAAAGGCTTTTATGTATTCGCACCCATGAAACAGGTGCATGGAAACCTTATCTAGTGCATCACTTGATTTCCTGTATTCTGTTTTTGTGGCGTCATTTTTCCTCGATTTGAATCTTCCTATGACTTCACATGCAAATGAGAAACTTGTGTATTCAGCCTTTGCATATGGATACTCTTATATAAGTCCATGACTACTTCCTGGTTTTATGCAAAATTTCTGTTAATCTTTTGTCCTTGGAAGTTAAACCTCATTCGAGCTTAATGGTTTCTTCACTTCCAGGATGTTCATGAAACTGCAGCAGGAGCTCTGTGGAATCTTGCTTTCAACCCTGCTAATGCCCTTCGTATTGTGGAGGAAGGGGGAGTCTCAGCACTTGTTCATCTATGTTCATCATCAGTATCAAAGATGGCACGCTTCATGGCTGCCTTGGCATTGGCATACATGTTTGATGGGAGGTACTTGGTTACAGCTAATTGTGGATTTTAGCTCATTTGACGTATTCTCTCTGTTAAGTTCCTTTATAAATACTTGTGAGACTTGCCTCTATAAATGTACTTATGTAGTAATTCCTGTCTTTTGTAAATGGAAAGTAAATTAGCGCTTGAGAGATATTTCTGGTAATTTTTTGGTCTGTCATACTAAGCGGGCCACCTTATGGTGTTGATGCCCTTCACTGAGAAGTGGCTTTTACGCAACTGGTTAGTTCGGGATCCTTCTCATTGCATCCTCTTTTTTTTTTTTTTTTTTTTTTTTTCTTGAGGTTGGTAGGAACTTTGCTAGGTAAAATAATTGGCTTGTAAGGGGACGGATTCCACTAGGGCGGCAATCTAATTGGAAGGAAGACATAGTAAATTTGGCTTAGAACTTTCAAATTGCCACTCTAAACCCTAAATTCATCTTGATCACATCACAGAGAAGGGAAAGCTGCATCAAAGCTCATGTTCATTTTATTGCAGGCAATGCCTTCAACTTGTGACTTCATTGCATCTTCCAGTAAAATAGTGAAATTATTTTAAGTTTTGGGTTTAGGGTTTTACTTGCAACTGCATTGCTTCTTTCCAGCAAAATAGTGAATTATTTTAAGTTCTTGAATGGTTGTTGGATAAGGATTTTTGAATAGTCAAAATAACGTATGTTATATTTCATCTCCTTGCTGGGGTAAAAAGTGCTATTGAAAGATAATACGTGTTGCTGCCTTATGATTTCTCTTTCATGCAGAATGGATGAATTTGCATTAATAGGGAGTTCGTCAGAAGGCAATTCAAAGAGTGTGAATTTACATGATGCTCGAAGTGCAGCATTAAAGAAAATTCATGATTTTGTCCGTACATTTTCTGATCGACATACATTTTCTACTACTTCTGCATCATCTGCTCCAGCGGCATTGGCACTAGTGACAGAAAGAGCTCGCATCCAAGAAGCAGGTCATTTAAGATGCAGGTTCTCATCCTTGCAACCTATATCATCTCTCTCTCTCTCTCTCTCCTCCTCTCTCTCTATCTCCCTCCCTCCCTGGTTGAAGTAATTGATTGGCTTTCATGTTAGCATACCCAGCATGTGTTCTTTTTATATTTTCATCAAATTCCTGGGGGGTCGACTGTTTTGTATATTCTGAGGCTGGTCTTCTATCCCCATGTGTGGCTTGATCCATCTTAATGTGTAATTTTCACTTCTTGTTTCTTCAGTGTTATCAATTATCGTTAAACTGTACCTGACAAAATTTCCAATTTCCTAAAGCTGTACTTCTTTCTTTACATTTATGATTAGTATAGATCCCACATTAGAAAACTGTGTTGCAAACAATTGTGGAATCGGAAAACGGTGCAAAGAACGTCTTGATTCCAGAACATAGTTTTCAAAGTAGCTCTAATTTGTATTTTGATGGCCACTATTGCGTGCTTCCTTGATCAGTATTCTGGACTTCTTGTTAACTTTCTGTATGGATCCTTTTGTCATCCTAAATTCAATGCCCGGTTACCAATTACTTCTTTTCCTTCACTTGCTTATTAATCTCTTTTCTTTTTTTCCCCCTCTAGTGGAGCTGAAATTGGAAGATTTATTAACATGCTAAAAAATCCCTGTACGACACTCAAGGCATGTGCTGCATTTGCTCTTCTACAGGTAATGATAACATAAGCTTCTCTCTCTTGTGCATTTTATATGTATTTTAGACTCTTACTGGTGGAATATGATCTCTTGATTGCAGTTCACCATTCCTGGTGGGCGACACGCTACGCACCATGCAGGCCTCATGCAAACTATTGGAGCTGCACGTTCTCTTCGTACTGCTGCTGCATCAGCAACTGCTCCATTTGAAGTCAAAACCTTTTCTCGCATTGTGCTGCGAAACCTTGAGCACCACCTCAAGGAACCTTCAATATAGAAGATACTTGTTGAAACAACCATTCCATTCTGGAGTCCTTGGTGAAGGCTGATCACGTATGAAGCTGTGGAGCTTCCTTGTCCAGACCAGCGGAATAATGAGTCATAAACGACGTATTTTTCCTGCTATACTTTGTAAAAGAATCAAACTACATGACCGAGCAACTCTGCATAGTTTTTTTTTTTACCCTCTAAATGTTAGGCATTTGGAAGAGTTGTCTAGTAAGATTTGAGAGTAGTTTTATTCCCTTTTTGTATTAAAGGTATTTCCATTCCAACTGCGACGGAGGTGGTTTTTTTGTTTATTTATTGGATTAATTTGGAATTGATGGCTTCTTCGTAATAATTATAAGTGGATGATGCTTGAGACTTCAATCTGGTCCGACAACAATTAATGTTTGAGAAAGTTACACAGATTTGAGCTTGATTCTGCTCGTGCATCGTCTTTCCTGGGTACAGAATCTTGTACCCATGAAATGGCAGCGCGCACCAGCACAGCGTGTTGACACTCGTGCGCTACTATCGTCAGCTTGGGGGCTCCATTCGACCCGTCTTGAAACAGGGACCAAGGACTCTAACATGCGTCCGAGTCAATAGGCGAGAAAACCCGCATCTGGATAGGTAGACCACCTGTTGCGCCTGCAAAAGGAATGAAGGCCACATCACGATGTCATGCAAACTAGGTGGTTTCCTAGGGTTTTAAGGCCATGTCCCTTTCAAATGGACACGGCATGCAATGACACTATCTTATGAATGATTTCATCATCAAGCTTTGGCAGAAACTTGAATCAGATCTGGAATATACTTTATACATGTCAAGAGCCAGCATGATCATCACACAACGGGAGTAAAAAAACACTAAAAATGTTATACAAAGACAAAAGGAGAAGCCTAACAAAACACTCTCATACATTAACGCCATGGCCGCGAAGCCAATGTTCTCACATATTGTATATTCGCCGTGTGAAGATCCGTCATGAAAAATGGCACAACAAATTGAGAAAATACGGTTACGCTCTTTCTTTTGAATGCACAGCAGTATTGGTACTTAATTCAGTACACAACATGAAACCAAGGTTGATCCCCTGTGAGATCAGTGAGCTTGGTGAGAAGGCTCCAGATATATGAAAGTGATCGGTAGGATGAAGATGATGTCGTTGCCATTGACTGGGTTGAGGGTGCTGGTGCTTGATCTGCCAAGTAAGGTACAACATACTTCTTCATATCGCCTTTAGAGATATCGAGATGATTCCCCGTGACGTTTATGAATTTAACTTTCCCAGCTTCGTCCAGGGTTCTCAAACCAATCCAATTCTCTTTGTAGAGCTTCGTCTGCGGAGAGTTTAATACGATAACAAAGATTAAGTTCTGTCATTGGTTGCAAACTTGCAATGGGAAAAAAATTACCTCTTTTACAGTTAAAACAGGATTAAAGGCTCCATCTGGATAATACCCAAACCAGGAGGTTTCCTTAGGTATTAAAATCGTATCCTGCTCGAACTGATAAAGTATGCAATGAAACAAGAGTAATCAGCACCAAAGTTCTGAGACTTTATTGCATTTACACAATCCCAACTATGTAAGAAATGTTAAAGAAAAAAAGAGAGGAACTCTCTAACTCACCATGATAAGCACTAAATTCTCAATGCCAGCAAGCCGTTCCTTATAAGTGGAATTTCTCTCTGAAACGACTTCATTATTAAGCTTCGGTAGAAACTTGCACCCTTCGATATAGTTTGAAATATCCTAGATAATGATAAAAGCAGTTCAAGCAACGTACTAAACAATTTCCAAATTCTTCTACATGCATGCAAAGGAAACAAGAAATCAAATCCATAGCCATTTGAACATTGATACATTTGTAAGTGTCGATAACTAATTGATTCCACATGAACGAGAGAGAGAGAGAGAAAGGGGGTGAGTTGTGTAAGAAAGACTTGATAAGTACTCCAAAGTATGTCAGTATGAGCGAATGACTCAACCAACCGGAGCCAATTAAAGTAATATACTCACTGTTGGAATTTTAAGATAACCACTTGGAGCTAAGTGTTCCTGCAAAACCATCGCAAGTAGATTAAATTCCAACCAATACAAAATGCCACAAAGAAAAGAAGGATGCAAGTGTGTGCGGTATCACGGAAACAGAATGGAAGATTACAGACTTGCAAACTCAAGAATATATTTACCTGAACATAGTTGCTATAGATCTCTAACTTTATCAATGTGTCCACGAGTAAGCAAATCAACCCAGACTGCTGAAACAGAACATGTTAAACCAAAATGCAAATGAGAGTCTCAAACATCATCATCAAAGCCCCCAATCCCAAACAATTTGGGGTTAGCTACGTGAATCTATAAGAGAAATTAGTTGGAATAAACTAGGTAAATTTGGAAAGAGCACTTACCCCACAAAATGGAACCGAAGCAGTGCCCGCATGAGGACCTCCAAGTGATACGAAATTCTTAACCTGGTTACCAACAAAAAATTTACCATCATGCTACAAATTACTACTAACAATACCCAACAACCAAAACCTATGCACTTTCTTAAAATTAATTGAAACATTTTCCATTCATTATTATTCGAAATACAGCCGATAATGGAGAAAAACCACTACCTTCAAATAGAGAAGTAACTTAAACAGAAAATACAAAATTTTGGAATAAAGTCATTCCGCATATTCAAAGGGACGGTTTGGCTGTTAAGTACACAATATTCTAATTATTTTATTATTTTGTTTTAGGCTGGGAGTAGCAGAAACTGGGGTTGGAGCTGCACCCTAGTTTGATTTGGAGCTCAACTTACCGACCCTCTCTGGAAGTAATTAGATAAGAGTATATACTATATACACAGTCTATTAAGAAACTTAGGGAGGTCTCCAAATGCATGTTGTACTATCACCTTTTGTCTCTAATTTTCTACCTGTCTCAAGTAGAATAGATGTCAATGCAACCTTTTATGTGCAGGTATGGAAAAATCAAACGATGTTTTGCGTCAAAAAGATGAGACAAATGGTACTGAAGGATTATTATGAATGTTTAGAAGTCAGTGGAAAACATAATAATAGTGTTTACAAGGTAGTTCTTACCGGAGGTCCTCCATCGCACAATTCAATTAACCCACGTCCAATCAGGTTACCCTGTGAAGTGTGAAGCATGATTGTTTTGTAAAATGTTAATTAAACCATCAAAATGAAAAGAAAATATGCAGAGAGAGAGAGAGAGATGATTCTGATCAATTGCCGCATAGACATCTAAATGCACATCCACGCCTACCACCATAGACATACACACAGGACCCAAATGGACAACAAATACATTTTTTCCATACTAAAGTAAAAGAATATCGCGAAGTAGAAAACAACTAAAATTTCAAGCCATTCAAATCACCTGAGAAAGTCCAACTATATTGTAGCCGTCACTTAATTCATCAATTTTCTTCACCTGTTAATCAGAAGGAAAATATTTTTGGAAAACAAATTCAAACCTCAAACTGGGGAAAAAAAAAAGCAATATAAAGTCCTGGTACCGAACAGCGTAACCACCTGCTTACAAGCAATTTCTGTCTGCAAGCACAACAATACAAAAACTAACTCATTAGATGTAAGTGATAACAAGGATGACATACCCTTCAAACAGAGTTGAAGTTTCACCTGCTCGAGAAGGGGCATGGTCCAAGAATCCCATGATCCATTTCCAATTTCTCTGCAAAGTAAAAGTCCCAACATTGTTATACTAAATTTTGTTCGCAATACCAGCATGAACAAGGGAATATAAGTGCAAAGAAACATATTTTTGGAAGAATACTAGCGTTGAATCCATCACTTACAAAATTACATGCATAATCAAGTCTTTGACAACATTTTTCGCCATAAAACATTTAGTTCTATGATCTATAAGCATGGTCACGGACAAACGAATACAAATTCTATCACTTTGATGGCCAAGGCCAAATTATCTGGTGAGTAACCAGGTATTTATCATATACAGGGAGTTTTTCATAGTAATAAATTCAACTAACTGGGTTCCAAGACACTCATAAAAGAACAAACAAGATATATACTGCATATTTTTTGACCCAGAGGTCAGGAATGGACTCCCACTGGTAGGAGCACCCTAAATTGAGTCACGAAGGCCCAGGAACAGCTACAGGGGTAGGCTAGATGCCTGGGTTAGGTTCAGGATTATTAGCCGTCTGATACACCAGCTAAGTAATTCTACTTTTTCAGTCATAACAATTAATATAATAGCATACATGCAATATCCTTCAGAACCAGACCAATTGCTTAGAAATTCAGTGAAATGTGTGAGTCCTCGATTAGTGCATTTATCGCCAATGCCTGCAGCCAAAGCACATAAAAAAGTTAGTGTAGTCAGTTGTGTTTTGTTATTCAGATTGTTGAAGATAGAAGAACGATATTTCCTTCTATGGGATTTGCAAAAGCATGCTATTGTCTGGAAGGAAGATTAAGTATGAATCAAGATTTGTTTCACATAAGGAATATGTATAAACAAAATTTAGAAAACAGAAAAAAGAGAATCTTGACAATATGTTTCCTTCAAAGATCTCCCTAAGAATTTAGTAGCCTAATATAAAGAGCAAAATTCACTGCTCACTCACTTTGGTTTGTGGGAAAGAAGTAATCTGCTGCCTCACAGTCACAGACACACCTGGGCCAAGATCTTATCTTCACACTCTTGCTCACATCCCACAACTAAGAAGTGTAAACAAGTCAAGGTTTCATCATACATTATGTAGTTTCTGACTTTCAATTGGGGATCAAGGTAACTTAATATCTGCTTATTTCCACCATGTATGGATCACAAGCCATTGCATATGACGTTCGCAAATCCAATCTCACCTCTGTGTCAACTGTCTGCATACTCTACTGAAGAGAGATGTAGCCAGGTTGGACACTAACGCAACAATGCTACCTAAAGACTTGGAAGAAAGTTCTGAATGATATATATGAGGAAATTCTCATGTCAATGTTGCTCGGTTTCAATTCTTACCAAATAATCAAGAAAGGTAAATGCATGAATACATTCACAATCCAAAGAAGTAAGATCCAACAATCATGCATCACTCCAATTTGCACTTTTATCCCTCCTTGGTGGTTTCCTAGTAGTCTAATTTGGCAGAGGCAAATAAAGAACCCATTTCTTCAAAATCAATTTTACAGTCTAAAAAATGGAACCAAATCAACTGATTGCATATCAGTAAATGAAATGAATCAGATGATAAACACCCTCAGTCTTCCACAACCAGAAACCCACCAACAATCTATTCTCATCTGATCAAACGACAATGAAAATTAAACAAAAAATAGAGATCACAAGGACATTAAACACTAATACGTGATAAATTAAAACAAATAAAAACAAGTAATAATTATACGATAAGTCGAGTAAATGACGAGAGGAGAGGGTACCGTGCAGAACTATGAAAGGGACACAGAAGGCTACAGGGATGATGAAACTGTAAACGAAGATGAACGTGGTGATAAGAGAGATACTTGTTTTTAGCAAAGAAAACCATTTTTGTTGAAGAGATAATCAAAAGGAGAAAAATGGGTTCCAACTCCCAAGTAATTTATCTAGTTCAGTACACCACCAACTGTAACTTTTCTGGTCACTGGAATTCTGGGTTTCCATTTGTTTTGTACGCACGATCGATCGATCAAGTTATCTAGAAGGAAAGAGAGATTCTTTTGTTTTGACAGATCTGGGTCAACTCCGCCAATTACCTTTCTGACCTTTTTCTTTTTCCTTTTCCAAAACATACGGATCCCATTGAAATTTAAATCATTGCACAGATTGACATGTCACTTAGATATGACAAAATTCTGTTCGATCTGAATGATCGATTTTGTCCATCTCGAATAAAATTAAATTTAAACATAAGTTATATCTGGATCCAAACATAAATTTTTTAAGTTTTGGGTTTAGGGTTTTACTTGCAACTGCATTGCTTCTTTCCAGCAAAATAGTGAATTATTTTAAGTTCTTGAATGGTTGTTGGATAAGGATTTTTGAATAGTCAAAATAACGTATGTTATATTTCATCTCCTTGCTGGGGTAAAAAGTGCTATTGAAAGATAATACGTGTTGCTGCCTTATGATTTCTCTTTCATGCAGAATGGATGAATTTGCATTAATAGGGAGTTCGTCAGAAGGCAATTCAAAGAGTGTGAATTTACATGATGCTCGAAGTGCAGCATTAAAGAAAATTCATGATTTTGTCCGTACATTTTCTGATCGACATACATTTTCTACTACTTCTGCATCATCTGCTCCAGCGGCATTGGCACTAGTGACAGAAAGAGCTCGCATCCAAGAAGCAGGCCATTTAAGATGCAGGTTCTCATCCTTGCAACCTATATCATCTCTCTCTCTCTCTCTCTCTCTCTCCTTCTCTCTCTCTATCTCCCTCCCTCCCTCCCTCCCTCCCTGGTTGAAGTTTCAATTGATTGGCTTTCATGTTAGCATACCCAGCATGTGTTCTTTTTATATTTTCATCAAATTCCTGGGGGGTCGACTGTTTTGTATATTCTGAGGCTGGTCTTCTATCCCCATGTGTGGCTTGATCCATCTTAATGTGTAATTTTCACTTCTTGTTTCTTCAGTGTTATCAATTATCGTTAAACTGTACCTGACAAAATTTCCAATTTCCTAAAGCTGTACTTCTTTCTTTACATTTATGATTAGTATAGATCCCACATTAGAAAACTGTGTTGCAAACAATTGTGGAATCGGAAAACAGTGCAAAGAACGTCTTGATTCCATAACATAGTTTTCAAAGTAGCTCTAATTTGTATTTTGATGGCCACTATTGCGTGCTTCCTTGATCAGTATTCTGGACTTCTTGTTAACTTTCTGTATGGATCCTTTTGTCATCCTAAATTCAATGCCCAGTTACCAATTACTTCTTTTCCTTCACTTGCTTATTAATCTCTTTCCTTTTTTTCCCCCTAGTGGAGCTGAAATTGGAAGATTTATTAACATGCTAAAAAATCCCTGTACGACACTCAAGGCATGTGCTGCATTTGCTCTTCTACAGGTAATGATAACATAAGCTTCTCTCTCTTGTGCATTTTATATGTATTTTAGACTCTTACTGGTGGAATATGATCTCTTGATTGCAGTTCACCATTCCTGGTGGGCGACACGCTACACACCATGCAGGCCTCATGCAAACTATTGGAGCTGCACGTTCTCTTCGTACTGCTGCTGCATCAGCAACTGCTCCATTTGAAGTCAAAACCTTTTCTCGCATTGTGCTGCGAAACCTTGAGCACCACCTCAAGGAACCTTCAATATAGAAGATACTTGTTGAAACAACCATTCCATTCTGGAGTCCTTGGTGAAGGCTGATCACGTATGAAGCTGTGGAGCTTCCTTGTCCAGACCAGCGGAATAATGAGTCATAAACGACGTATTTTTCCTGCTATACTTTGTAAAAGAATCAAACTACATGACCGAGCAACTCTGCATAGTTTTTTTTTTTTTTTTTTACCCTCTAAATGTTAGGCATTTGGAAGAGTAGTCTAGTAAGATTTGAGAGTAGTTTTATGCCCTTTTTGTATTAAAGGTATTTCCATTCCAACTGCGACGGAGGTGGTTTTTTTGTTTATTTATTGGATTAATTTGGAATTGATGGCTTCTTCGTAATAATTATAAGTGGTTTGAGAAAGTTACACAGATTTGAGCCTGATTCTGCTCGTGCATCGTCTTTCCTGGGTACAGAATCTTGTACCCATGAAATGGCAGCGCGCACCAGCACAGCGTGTCGACACTCGTGCGCTACTATCGTCAGCTTGGGGGCTCCATTCAACCCGTCTTGAAACACGGACCAAGGACTCTAACATGCGTGCGAGGACTCTAACATGCGTGCAAGTCAATAGGCGAGAAAACCCGCATCTGGATAGGTAGACCACCTGTTGCGCCTGTAAAAGGAATGAAGGCCACATCACGATGTCATGCAAACTAGGTGGTTTCCTAGGGTTTTAAGACCATGTCCCTTTCAAATGGACACAGTATGATTTATACATGTCAAGAGCCAGCATGATCATCACACAACGGGAGTAAAAAAACACTAAAAATGTTACACAAAGACAAAAGGAGAAGCCTAACAAAACACTCTCATACATTAACGCCATGGCCGCGAAGCCAATGTTCTCACATATTGTATATTCGCCGTGTGAAGATCCGTCATGAAAAATGGCACAACAAATTGAGAAAATACGGTTACGCTCTTTCTTTTGAATGCACAGAAGTATTGGTACTTAATTTAGTACACAACATGAAACCAAGGTTGATCCCCTGTGAGATCAGTGAGCTTGGTGAGAAGGCTCCAGATATATGAAAGTGATCGGTAGGATGAAGATGATGTCGTTGCCATTGACTGGGTTGAGGGTGCTGGTGCTTGATCTGCCAAGTAAGGTACAACATACTTCTTCATATCGCCTTTAGAGATATCGAGATGATTACCCGTGACGTTTATGAATTTAACTTTCCCAGCTTCGTCCAGGGTTCTCAAACCAATCCAATCCTCTTTGTAGAGCTTCGTCTGCAGAGAGTTTAATACGATAACAAAGATTAAGTTCTGTCATTGGTTGCAAACTTGCAATGGGAAAAAATTACCTCTTTTACAGTTAAAACAGGATTAAAGGCTCCATCTGGATAATACCCAAACCAGGAGGTTTCCTTAGGTATTAAAATCGTATCCTGCTCGAACTGATAAAGTATGCAATGAAACAAGAGTAATCAGCACCAAAGTTCTGAGACTTTATTGCATTTACACAATCCCAACTATGTAAGAAATGTTAAAGAAAAAAAGAGAGGAACTCTCTAACTCACCAAGATAAGCACTAAATTCTCTATGCCAGCAAGCCGTTCCTTATAAGTGGAATTTCTCTCTGAAACGACTTCATTATTAAGCTTCGGTAGAAACTTGCACCCTTCGATATAGTTTGAAATATCCTAGATAATGATAAAAGCAGTTCAAGCAACGTACTAAAAAATTTCCAAATTCTTCTACATGCATGCAAAGGAAACAAGAAATCAAATCCATAGCCATTTGAACATTGATACATTTGTAAGTGTCGATAACTAATTGATTCCACATGAACGAGAGAGAGAGAGAGAAAGGGGGTGAGTTGTGTAAGAAAGACTTGATAAGTACTCCAAAGTATGTCAGTATGAGCGAATGACTCAACCAACCGGAGCCAATTAAAGTAATATACTCACTGTTGGAATTTTAAGATAACCACTTGGAGCTAAGTGTTCCTGCAAAACCATCGCAAGTAGATTAAATTCCAACCAGTACAAACTGCCACAAAGAAAAGAAGGATGCAAAGTGTGTTCGGTATCACAGAAACAGAATGGAAGATTACAGACTTGCAAACTCAAGAATATATTTACCTGAACATAGTTGCTATAGATCTCTAACTTTATCAATGTGTCCACGAGTAAGCAAATCAACCCAGACTGCTGAAACAGAACATGTTAAACCAAAATGCAAATGAGAGTCTCAAACATCATCATCAAAGCCCCCAATCCCAAACAATTTGGGGTTAGCTACGTGAATCTATAAGAGAAATTAGTTGGAATAAACTAGGTAAATTTGGAAAGAGCACTTACCCCACAAAATGGAACCGAAGCAGTGCCCGCATGAGGACCTCCAAGTGATACAAAATTCTTAACCTGGTTACCAACAAAAAATTTACAAATCATGCTACAAATTACTACTAACAATACCCAACAACCAAAACTTATGCACTTTCTTAAAATTAATTGAAACATTTTCCATTCATTATTATTCGAAATACAGCCGATAATGGAGAAAAACCACTACCTTCAAATAGAGAAAAGTAACTTAAACAGAAAATACAAAATTTTGGAATAAAGTCATTCCGCATATTCAAAGGGACGGTTTGGCTGTTAAGTACACAATATTCTAATTATTTTATTATTTTGTTTTAGGCTGGGAGTAGCAGAAATTGGGGTTGGAGCTGCACCCTAGTTTGATTTGGAGCTCAACTTACCGACCCTCTCTGGAACTAATTAGATAAGAGTATATACTATATACAAAGTCTATTAAGAAACTTAGGGAGGTCTCCAAATGCATGTTGTACTATCACCTTTTGTCTCTAATTTTCTACCTGTCTCAAGTAGACTAGATGTCAATGCAACCATTTATGTGCAGGTATGGAAAAATCAAACGATGTTTCGCGTCAAAAAGATGAAACAAATGGTACTGAAGGATTATTATGAATGTTTAGAAGTCAGTGGAAAACGTAATAATAGTGTTTACAAGGTAGTTCTTACCGGAGGCCCTCCATCGCACAATTCAATTAACCCACGTCCAATCAGGTTACCCTGTGAAGTGTGAAGCATGATTGTTTTGTAAAATGTTAATTAAACCATCAAAATGAAAAGAAAATATGCAGAGAGAGAGAGATGATTCTGATCAATCGCCGCATAGACATCTAAATGCACATCCACACCAACCACCATAGACATACACACAGGACCCAAATGGACAACAAATACATTTTTTCCATACTGAAGTAAAAGAATATTGCAAAGTAGAAAACAACTAAAATTTCAAGCCATTCAAATCACCTGAGAAAGTCCAACAATATTGTAGCCGTCACTTAATTCATCAATTTTCTTCACCTGTTAATCAGAAGGAAAATATTTTTGGAAAACAAATTCAAACCTCAAACTGGGGAAAAAAAAAAGCAATATAAAGTCCTGGTACCGAACAGCGTAACCACCTGCTTACAAGCAATTTCTGTCTGCAAGCACAACAATACAAAAACTAACTCATTAGATGTAAGTGATAACAAGGATGACATACACTTCAAACAGAGTTGAAGTTTCACCTGCTCGAGTAGGGGCATGGTCCAAGAATCCCATGATCCATTTCCAATTTCTCTGCAAAGTAAAAGTCACAACATTGTTATACTAAATTTTGTTCGCAATACCAGCATGAACAAGGGAATATAAGTGCAAAGAAACATATTTTTGGAAGAATACTAGTGTTGAATCCATCACTTACAAAATTACATGCATAATCAAGTCTTTGACAACATTTTTCGCCATAAAACATTTAGTTCTATGATCTATAAGCATGGTCAAGGACAAACGAATACAAATTCTATCACCTTGATGGCTAAGGCCAAATTATCTGGTGAGTAACCAGGTATTTATCATATAAAGGGAGTTTTTCATAGTAATAAATTCAACTAACTGGGTTCCAAGACACTCATAAAAGAACAAACAAGATATATACTGCATATTTTTTGACCCAGAGGTCAGGAATGGACTCCCACTGGTAGGAGCACCCTAAATTGAGTCATGAAGGCCCAGGAACAGCTACAGGGGTAGGCTAGATGCCTGGGTTAGGTTCAGGATTATTAGCCGTCTGATACACCAGCTAAGTAATTCTACTTTTTCAGTCATAACAATTAATATAATAGCATACATGCAATATCCTTCAGAACCAGACCAATTGCTTAGAAATTCAGTGAAATGTGTGAGTCCTCGATTAGTGCATTTATCGCCAATGCCTGCAGCCAAAGCACATAAAAAAGTTAGTGTAGTCAGTTGTGTTTTGTTATTCAGATTGTTGAAGATAGAAGAACGATATTTCCTTCTACGGGATTTGCAAAAGCATGCTATTGTCTGGAAGGAAGATTAAGTATGAATCAAGATTTGTTTCACATAAGGAATATGTATAAACAAAATTTAGAAAACAGAAAAAAAGAGAATCTTGACAATATGTTTCCTTCAAAGATCTCCCTAAGAATTTAGTAGCCTAATATAAAGAGCAAAATTCACTGCTCACTCACTTTGGTTTGTGGGAAAGAAGTAATCTGCTGCCTCACAGTCACAGACACACCTGGGCCAAGATCTTATCTTCACACTCTTGCTCACATCCCACAACTAAGAAGTTTAAACAAGTCAAGGTTTCATCATACATTATGTAGTTTCTGACTTTCAATTGGGGATCAAGGTAACTTAATATCTGCTTATTTCCACCATGTATGGATCACAAGCCATTGCATATGACGTTCGCAAATCCAATCTCACCTCTGTGTCAACTGTTTGCATACTCTACTGAAGAGAGATGTAGCCAGGTTGGACACTAATGCAACAATGCTACCTAAAGACTTGGAAGAAAGTTCTGAATGATATATATGAGGAAATTCTCATGTCAATGTTGCTTGGTTTCAATTCTTACAAAATAATCAAGAAAGGTAAATGCATGAATACATTCACAATCCTTTTAACTCAGTCAGGGAGAAGAAATTTGTCTTCAAAGAAGTAAGATCCAACAATCATACATCACTCCAATTTGCACTTTTATCCCTCCTTGGTGGTTTCCTAGTAGTCTAATTTGGCAAAGGCAAATAAAGAACCCATTTCTTCAAAATCAAATTTACAGTCTTAAAAATGGAACCAAATCAACTGATTGCATATCAGTAAATGAGATGAATCAGCTAATAAACACCCTCAGTCTTCCACAACCAGAAACCCACCAATAATCTATTCTCATCTGATCAAACTACAATGAAAATTAAACAAAAAATAGATATCACAAGGATATTAAACACTAATAGGTGATAAAGTAAAAGAAATAAAAACAAGTAATAATTATAGGATAAGTCGAGTAAATGCCGAGAGGGTACCGTGCAGAACTATGAAAGGGACACAGAAGGCTACAGGGATGATGAAACTGTAAACGAAGATGAACGTGGTGATAAGAGAGATTGTTGTTTTCGGCAAAGAAACCATTTTTGTTGAAGAGAATCAAAAGGAGAAAAATGGGTTCCAACTCCCAAGTAATTTATCTAGTTCAGTACACCACCAACTGTAACTTTTCTGGTTACTGGAATTCTGGGTTTCCGTTTGTTTGTACGCAGGATCCATCGATCAAATTATCTAGAAGGAAAGAGAGATTCTTTTGTTTTGACAGATGTGGGTCATCGACTCCGCCAATTACCTTTCTCACCTTTTTCCAAAACATACGGATTCCACTAAATGAAATCTCAATCATTCCGAGGATTGACATGTCACTTAGAGATGATATAATTTTGTCCGATCTGAATGATCGATTTTGTTCGTCCCAGATTAAACCAATTTTAAACATAAATTATATATTAAAAATCTAGATTGAAACATAAACCTTTTGTCTTATTTAAAAATTAAATTTAGGTTTAAACATAAAAATCTTGTCCAATTTACTTAATGAATCCCTACTCTTACATCAACTGAGGAACAAATAAAACTTAGTGAATTTCAAATAAACTTTTTTTTTTGTCCTTCCATTATATTTTGCTTTTTCCCAAATTGTCTTTCTTCTGCAAGTTACCGTCTTTAGAGGTCTCCAGTGCACAGAATAAACTCATCGTCCAGTCCCAACCCACAGAATAGTTTGGAAAATCCACGAAAAAGTCCATTAATTAGTTCTCAAAAAGCATGTAAGTACGAGGCAAAGAGTCCATCGACTACTAGCAACAAAAAAGAGGGAAAAAAAAAAAAAGAGAACAACTCCACATATTAACTCCATAGCCATGAAGAAAATGTTTTATGTTTAAATATTATTGATCATTCATCGTGTGACAACATGAATAATCTCAAAGCAAGTAGGAAATAATGACCCATAATTCAGTTTACGACGCGCAACAAATGTTGATCCATGGGGAGACTGGTTAAGAAAAAGTTCCAGACAGATGAAAGTGATGTATAAGATGAAGAAGATTTTGCTGTTTCCATAAACTGGGTTGATGATATTGCAGGTTCTTGGTCTATCAAGTATGGTAAAATATACTTCTTCATATCTCTTCTAGAGATCTTCAGATGACCCCCTGTGACATTAATGAATTTAACTTTCCCAGCTTCATCCAAGATCTTCATTCCAATCCAATCTTCCGTATAGAGTTTTGTCTGCGGAGAGTTATATGATTAAAACCAGCTAAAATGAGAGAAAAGAGAGAATGAACAACAAATATCACTAAGATGCAGAGAGTAAAAGTAGCTCTTTGTGATCTTAAGGAAAGTGACAAGATAAAATTTGGCTTGATCCATGAATTTTGTAGTTGAATACTGGCATATGAAACCGTTTTAATGACTTGCAGCGATAAAATCGTATTTCATTGTACAGAAAATGGAATTGAGAGCTGACATGATTCTTTTTTAGTGATCGAGAACAACACAACCGGGTTTGCCTATTTTGGACAGTTAAGTTGGGCCTAAACTCGGATTGAAAAACAGAAGAAAAAAAACATCATGTGATATCCACATAGAGAACATTTGAGGTACCTCTTGTAGGGGCAAAACTGTAGCAAAAGACCCATCTGGATAATATCCAAACCAGGAGGTTTCCTTAGGTATTAAAACTGTATCCTGCTCAAACTGAGGCAAACAGTAAACGTTACAGAAACAATCCGAATTATGCAGTAAATGTTATAGAAACAAAAGGAAAGTCTTCAACTCACCATGATCAGCACCAAGTTCTCTATGCTAGCAAACCGTTCCTTATAAGTCGAATTTCTTTTATTAATAACTTCATTATTAAGTTTTGGCAGAAACCTACATCCTCTTATATAGTTCCGAAGATCCTGGAGATTGGTAAGAACTAGAAACTGAATAAGTATAGCTCTGATATATATATATGCTGAAAAACTAGAGAGAAGTGATCTTATGGAAGATTGGGATGACTTAACATATTTAGCTAAACCAAGATACCAAACTCACCGTTGGGATTTTAACATAACCACTGGGAGCCAAGTGTTCCTGCAATGTCACAAAATACCCACCAACTGGTCTTAAATGCACACTGAAACAAATTAACAAGAAAAGGAGGCTGAGAAGTTATTAGAGAGGAGGTTAAATGTCTCCAATGGAAAGTGGGTTTTTTTCCATTTCCCATCGTAATCAAAGGAAAATTTCCTGCAATGGTTTTAACTTTTGGCAAATTTCCATTGAAAATTGCCTATCACTTCTCTTTGTAATAGATTTGTGATATTTGAAGAATCGAGAATGATTACGAACCTGAACACAATTGCTGTAGATCTCTAACCCTAGTAGAAAGTCCACAAGAATGCAAACCAAGCCAGACTGCATAAATTAGACAATATTAAACCAGATTGCAACAATAGTATATATCTTTAACCCTGGCATTGATGCAGGGAGGATGTTTCCAGGTTTCCTATGACTTCTATGAGGTCATTGTGAGACAACATATCACTAGGCCAAGGGTTTGCCTTAATGAAAGTTTCAATAAAGGGAGAAAAAACAGTATCTTTTGAAAACACGATGGGTTAAACATTGTTGATACAAGCTCTATGCATGAAATAGTTAAGTTTATACAAAGAAAAGGACTTACTTCGCAGAATGGAACTGAAGCAATACCGGCATGAGGACCCGCCAGTGATATGAAATTTCTAACCTGTTTCATGTTTAAAGCAGATTTGACCCAGATTTGAAATCTTGATGATCTTTCGACACAAAAAGAAAAGAAAAGAAAAATAACAACAGCTTTGATGAGGTAGTTCTTACAGGAGGTGCTCCATCACAAAATTCAATTAACCCACGGCCAACCATGGTACCCTGTCAAACATTATAAACCATCAAAATAAAAGGAAACAACAGTAATTAACAGACCAATATATTGACTTTATTTGAAAGGTAAAGTATGTCTAGGTGTTGGAGTTGTTAAGCCTTTAACACAAGAGATATGGATACCTATATGAAAACCAGAAGCTATAGCTCAAGGTTTCTAGGTCCAAATCTTGATTATAAACCCTTTACTTTTCTTTCACTCTATTAAATGGATTGAATTTTGTTGTCCAGTAATGTCTCAAATTAAAACTCTCATGCATGAACAACAAGAGCAATTATTATTTCCTTTTAACTGGGAAAAAATGGGAAAACTAGCAAACTCAGAACAGCTAAGAAACCCAACTGATAATCTAAACAAGAAATGAACACCGACCTGACTTTATACGATTTCCATTATTTTCTCTAGCTCGCTGAGAATAAACTATCACAGTCCGCTTGTTGGGTTCTTATCTTACCATTTATACAATTCTGGTTAACACACATGCACAAATACACAGGACGTACTCTTCATACGCTTGAGAAAGACGATCAATATTCAAAACAACCAAAATGGTGTCTTGAAATAAAAGAACTAATTAAGCAAAAAGCAAATGAAATTTCAAACCACTCTTTATAACCTGCGAAAGTCCAACTAAGTTGTATCCCTCACTTAGTTCATTCATATTCTTCACCTGTTCATTGGAAGGAAAATCCGGTGAGAAAAAAAGAAGAAGCTTAAAACTTAAAAGAGAAAGGAAGCAAGTAAAATCCTCCTGCCAAGTAGATTCACCACCTTCTGACAAGCTATTTCTGTCTGCAAACAGAATAGCATATAAATTAAGTTATTAGATATGGAACAATGACAATGGCTAACCACTCTTCAAACTGAGTTGGAGTTTCACCTGTTCCAAAAGCAGCATAGTCCAAGAAGTCCACACACCATCACCAATTTCTCTGCAAAAGAAAGACAAAATGGGACGATATTAGACTCTGCTCATTTTTGTCAAGTTCTCTGGCTGTATTTTGTGTCGTATAGTTTTTCTGATTCACGATTTGGGAACAAACTAACCCAAATTTCGACTCTTCTGATTGCTTTAAGTTCCAAAATATGGTGAATAAGAGTGAATAAGAGCCACAGAAATAAATAAAAAAGATATGAAATGCAGATCTGGCATGAACTGAGTCAACATGCTGGTGGTCAAGAGGTTAGACTCAATTTTGAGATATCAAACAAAAATCCTCTCTCGAACTTGCGCTAGTTAAGACAATAGCATACATGCAATATCCCTGAGAATTAGACCAACTGCTTAGAAGCTCAGTGAAACGCGTGACTCCTCGATGACTGCATTTATCATTAAGGCCTGCCCCAAAGCACATACAAAAAGTTAGTATGATATGATACAGATCATTGCAGCTGGAGAACCCTGGTCTGCTTTTTGTGTAATTCGCAAAAGCATCCTATCCCTTGGGAACCTAAAGTTTTTATCATGATGCAATCCATGATCAAAAGATTCATACTTTCAAGGGAAAAAAGAAAAGAAATTCTAAATCAAATATAGGGCATTCTCATTACAATGTTTCTGGATTTAGCTCTCCAATAATAAATCTAGGAAGGGAGCATTCATATGCCTTAGACTCAGTCCGAGAGAAACTTATAGTCTCTCCATAATAAAATAAGTAAGATGTAAGAACCGTGTTTTAACTTCCATTCCTCTTTTCTCCAAAGTTTCCAAGTAATCCAACAAGACAAAGGCAAAAAAAATGAACCTATTTCTTTACTAAAAATTCTTTAAAACCCAATTTTTCCTTAAATAATCGGAGCAAAATCAACTGATTACAGTAATGGGAGACACAGTTTCATATTCGACGACTTGGTCAAACTTCAACCCCAAGTACAGCAGTAGTAAAAATGGAATGAATCAGATAATAAATATCAACACTGGCACAAACCGGACAATAATCAACTTATCTGATTAAACAACAGAGAAAAATTAAAGAAAAGAAAAACCCAAAAATAGAAACAATCAATCAAGCATTACACGGACATGAAACACTAAGAACTCAGAAACTAAATAAAAGTTACAGTTATGGTACAAGTGAAAGAAGACATACCGTGCAGAACTACGAAAGGAACAGTGAAGGCTACAGGTATGATGAAACTGTAAACGAAGATGAACGTGATAAAGATAAAGCTTGAGGCCGCCATATACAGTTGTTGAAGAAGTTTTATCAAATGGGTATTAAAAGTCTTTCAAGTTAAGCAGCATCAGCACCATGAAGGGTTCATCCAAGTTTTCTGGTTCCAGGGATTGTGGAAATTTCGGGTACACGATCGAGATTTATAGAGAGAATGTTGGGGTTTGACAGATGGGTAGTGGCTTGTTTTGACTGGTTTACAGTTTCTTCTTTTTTTTCTGCATTTAAATAAAATTCGAAACTTCTGTGTTTCTCTTGGCATGAATTTAATTTTTATTTGAGATCGTTGAATTTCTTGATCAAAATAAATTTATGATTTAAAAAAAAAAGAAGAAAATTTGTAATGGCTGTGCAGGCCAACTACCTGCTTATCCATAACGAAGCCGCCAACGACCCTTCTAAGTTCTGACGAAAATTCGGCAAAGGCCACCTGACAGTATTATCTACCTCACTACATTTGTCTTTTCTTCTGGCTGAAAGTCAAAGACATGTTTTTAGAAAGATAGAAAAATTGTTGCAATTTTTATGTTTAATTGAGCACATAAATTCTAATAGGTGACGACATGTCTAATAGAGGTACAAAAAGTAAAAATATTTGATTTTTAGAGTCGAATTCATATTAAGTTATCATACAGACCCCAACAATCGATATCTTATTCAAACAACTACTTTTGACGTACATATGATCTAAGTGAATTTATTGATTTTACATGTTTTACATGATTAATATAAAATCACGTGCGTCTAAATCAATTATTGGAATGATTGAGATACCAACTATTACTATTATCTTTATCATTTTCTATATTTGTTTTTACAAAAAGTGGTATATAAACAGCCTATTCTAGTATTTATGGCGGCTAAAAGGGGTTATATTGCCAAAAGAATCAACTTTTTTTTATTATGACCAATTGCCAAACGGATTTATGCCCATTATTTGACATAATTATGTTAAGTGTTATGTTTACCAAGCTTTCATTTCTAATCAAGAGAGTTCTGAATCTTTTGATCGTGAACCACCAGCAGATGATGACAAGACCAGCCAAGTCATTGGGTAATCATAATCATAAAAAAAAAAAAAAAAAAGAGCCTCAAAACACATGATAATCCTAGACGATATACACTTAAACCATTTTATGTTTTTTTTTTTATGAATTTGATTTTTATTTCGAACAAAAAATATATTGCCGAATTCATGAGATGAATTCATGAGATGAATACTACACACTTGGACTACAACGGGGGCTGCTGTAGTTTCGAGCACCCCTCCATGCTTCCATCCGTAACAGCTTTATTCATCTTGTGGCCAAGCAACAATCTTCTATCGCATGCATCATGTAACCAAGAATAATCCTACCCTCAAAGAAGGCTTCGTTGTTAATAAATGGTTCCATGCATATTTCCTGTAGTGTGATGCAACGGACATCGACCGAAATTTCAGTTGAAAAAAATCGTTTCTCATATAAGGCTTAGGGTGCTGCCAACTCTATGTAACTGCTGCCTTGTCCTCTCATGTGAATCCCCAACTGCCCCAAGACTGAATGTGTGGCTTCCCACTCAGGGAACTCTCTCTGTCCAGATACAAACTCCAAAATCCTATTATCAACCTCAACAACACTACAACCAGCCTCTTTCTTTGCCCCATTCCTTCTCATTAGTCCCTTAATTTCCTCTACAGCTCCCCATCTATTCTCTGTGGCATACAAGTTCCTCAACATAACATAGTTTCCATCGTTAAATGGCTCCATATTAACTGCCTTGTCTCGTATCCTTTCGGCCCTTTTAATGTCCATAGAATTCGAACATGCAAAAAGAAAAGAACTTAAGATTATACTATTTGCATCAAAAGGCATACTCGTGATCAACTTCTCTGCTTCTTCCAAGCAGCCTGCCCTCCCCAATAGATCTACTATACAGCCATAATGCTCAATTCTGGGCGTAATTCCAAAGTCCTTTATCGATTTAAACCATCTCTTCCCTTCCTTCACTAGACCACCATGGTTACAAGCAGACAAAACTGCTATCATAGTTATGTCATTTGGCTTAAACCCCTCATGCTGCATTTCCAAAAATACCTCCAATGCTTCCTTGGCATACCCATTGACTGCCAATCCGTTTATCAGAGCATTCCAAGACACCACTTCTCTTCTAGGCATCGCATCAAAAGCTCTTCGTGCTTTGGCAATTTCACCACATTTCGCATACATATCGACAAGTGCAGTACATACATTTGTTGCTCTATCAAGATTTTTCTTACGAACATAATGGTGAACCCAACCACCCAATGTAAGAGCTCCCAAATCAGCAATAGCTGGAAGAATGCTTACAATGGTCACTTTATCTGGCTCCAATGAAGTGCTTGACTGCAATTCATGAAACAAATTCAATGCTTCACGAGGTTGTTTGTTTTGGCAGTATCCACCAATCATTGTATTCCAAGAAATTAGATTCTTCTCAGGCATGGCATCAAATAATGACCTAGCAGATATGACATCATTATCACTGCAATAACCATAAATCATACTTGTAAAAGAAATCACATTCCTTTCTGGCATCTCATCAAACAAACCTTGAGCTGATAACATATCTCTCACTTTAACATAACCATCAATCATTGCATTATAAGCTACAGAATCCTTCTCAGGCATCTGATCAAAAAGCTTCCTCCCACTATTTATATCCCCGGCCTTCACATACCCGCCAATGAGAGCAGTCCAAGATACTTGACTTTTGTCAGTCATTTCATCGAACAACTTTCTCGCCCAATTCATCTTCCCAAATTTCGCATACATATCAACCAACGCTGTAGAGACATACAAATATAAACAAAGACCGTTCTTTATAGCATGACTATGTATCTCTAGACCTTCACAAACAGCTGAATTCAAGCCGCAACACTTTGCCAACGAAGTGAACGTAAAATTATCGGGCACAAAACCTGAATCCCTCCTAAGATCTCGATATAGAGCAAAACACTCACCAAATTGGTGCATACCCAGATGGGCTTTGATCATGGAGTTGCAGAGGAAGCTATCGTCCCTGTGGAGCCTGTAATCGAACACGCGGCGAGCGTGGCAGGTACCCACCACAGAAGCACAGACCACTAGGAATTTGGTGAACAGATTGACGTTGGTCTCGAGGGCTCTTCGAAGCATGAAAGAGTGGATTTGGAGGAGAGAAATCCTCGTGTTGTTGCTTCGATGAAGGAGAGAAAGGCATCCTCTTTCTACTGGACTCCATAGAGATTCTTCTGTTTGCATCTTCGTCGTCTCTCTGTGCCCTACGTAGCGTTTTGAACGGTAGTTTTCGTCTCAAAGTTGGGCTTTAATGTTGTACATCAGGCCCAAACTGGCAAACTCCATGGGCCTGACTTTGTTTTCATGGTAATGCTAATTTTAAACATATTTGTAAAAAAAGGTATATATAAGAAAAGTACTTCTGAGACAATATCATAATATTAATGTCAAGAAAATTTTATTATGCATTGAAACTTTAGAATAATCAAATTGTGTGTAGGACACTCAACATATCTAACCATGGTCATTGGTTAAGATGGTGAACTTATCCGCTGTAACTTTTAGGGCAAACAAGAGATCGTAAGTTCAAATCTCATGTGTGTTTTCATTATTGCAATTTGCGATATGGACCCTTACTCAACCTGCGTGTGTTTATGCCATCTTGCATTATCTTCCCGCACTGGGCCTCGACCCAGCTCTCAACTGGTTCATGGGATTGTGAGGTTTTCCATGTGACCCATAATTTACCAACCAATTGTGCGATGGATAATTGAGTGGGTTCATACTGAACATATCCACCTCACAAAATGATTCAATATTGCAATACCTCAATTACACATTGGATATATATTAGCAACTTATTTTGCACCAGAACATATAGCTATAGGAGTTGAATGGAACCTTATCAGATGTCTTTCAAATGAACCAGAAAGGAGAATGCATGGCCATTGTTGGTTTGGGTAGGGGATCAAGAGTGTAAGAAAATCAAAAGAAAAGTAAAGGGTTTATCACACATTACATGTGGAAGCCAAATCATCAAATAAATGGCACAAAAAGTGAAACAAGAAAAGGGATAACAAATCAGTTTAGGGAGATCAGAATCAGAGAGTATAGTGCTGGTTAGCTGAATCAATTTCTATGCCCCTCAGCTTGGCAAATGACTCAACCTTGCCTTTCAGAGTTTTTAGCTCCCTCATCCTGTAAACATCCAATGAAAAGAAGGAATCGATCAACGACTCAGAAACTAGTTCTAAACATGGAGCAAAGAGTCTAGTTATATAATCTTAATATTATTCTCTGACATACTAGGATTCATGGTTTCAAAACTATTATATGTACATATTAGGCTCATAACTTGAATTGAACTCTTATTTCATGGAGATGTGAGATTGGGACATCAACTCACACTTCTAATCTTGTGAGTAATTATCACAAAATGATGCATTTGAGACTAACCTTGCAATCTCGGCACGCCTTTTAGCTTCCTCTGCCATGACATTAATGTCACGGAAGGTGCTTCTGTCATAGAACACTTTGAACTCACCAGACTCCAGGCCATGGAGTGTTCGTTGTTCCTTCGCCCATGCAGCCTCGCGAGATTCCTTACCAAAGTCCTTTTTGTTGGTGAATGCAGTCTGAGAAAAAAAAAGGTTGAGCTCAAGTAAAAAACTGAAAGCATTGAAAATCAATGAGCTAAGATGAAAATTTGTCAATTAGACAAGATCTAGAGTACATGGGAAGGATAGATTTACTCACCCTTTTGTCTACGACCAGACCCCAGGCTCTTCCACTGAGGCCATATCGTACAGCAATTTTGATGGGATCAAGCGGCAAGTATGTCAGAACGTTGAACAACCAAATGACACCAGTCCAGCCCCAACCAATACTTCTGATTCCAGCGAATTTCCAGTTTGCCTCAGCAGCTATCACGGTTGCTACCTGCAAAACATGATGCATCTGCTACTGAAAACTGGAAGAGGTTGCAAAAGAGCCACTAGTAAAATGGCATAGCCCTGCCATTTCTTATATAGTCCTTGAACAGAGAACATGACAGCTGAATTTTCTAGCAAGGTTTTAGAAAATGATGTTCCACATTTATGAAACTTATAATAAAAACAAAGTTTCCACTATGCTTCTTTTGCACTAGGTAATTCTGTGATTACTGGTAATTCTGAATATGAGTTCACTTAATCAGTAATCACAGTTCAAAAATCGTTTTGATAATCTTTAGTTATTCAGTCTCTTTACTAAAATCCAACCCATCTAAAATTTATCTACAATTCAAAGATAGCTTCCCCAACCATATAAACCTTTTCATATTGTAAAACTATAAGATATATAAGGAACTTTCGGTACCAGTTGAGCAATAATGAAGGCAATGACAAGCAGAGAACCAGGTCGCTCAGTGAATGACCAGCTCCTGGAACGAGTAACGAATATTAAGGCTTGGCTGATGGTGCTGACTTGAAGATAGATAGCAGATGCCAGTTGTTCTTTAAGTCTAGTCGCAGTTTCCTCATCATACATGTTAAAATGGTGCTTGTTGAAGTTCCTCACATTGAAATGATTCTGCACCAATGAGAAAGAAGACATTAGTAGAAAGAACAAAATTCAAATTTATATAATGCAAACTTGAGTGAACTTGTAAGTAGATAATGATTGATTTGCTCATGGCAATCCCCAATGTTAAGAAAAAATGATGGGCGGCACAATAATGATTTGGAGCTTGTGATTTTCACTTAAAAATTAAAATTACTTTATAGCAATTTCTAGGCTTCCAAAGATCAGCAGTTATTTGTTTCTTTATTGCAATGAATGTGGCGAATGTTGCGAAAAAAGAAGAAGAAGGGTAAATACCGGAAAGAAGTTTGTTTCGTAAGCCACACAGAAGAATACAACTGTCATTAGAGCAAGGTAACTTCCAAGGACGACTCCAGTTGCAAATATTTCACTCAGCTTCCAACTGTCTGGAATGGGAGAAGGCTTGACTCTATCTTTGGATATGGTCATGATGGTACCTGCAAGCCAACTAATAATTCAGGCAACAAGAAGAAGGAAAGTACAGTGAATCCACAAGAAATGAAAATGAATATAGCAACTAGAAATACTGACCGTCATTAAGAACTGCAATGACAAGAACCATGAAAGGAGGGAAATCAAATTTCCAGAAGACAGTCAACAACATGAAACCCAGCTGTTAGGTAAAACCAAATGCAAATTAGATGATATTTTGTGTTACAGAAGATTTCTTGTGTTACAGAAGATTTCAAGTCAAGAATAGATGCTTACCACAATACGGATGGTGATAGACACGGCATATATCTGGGGGAAAGAAATGAAACTTAGATTTTCACATCACATAAGTTGGGTTTCCAGTGTTGTATTGGAAGGTGTTAATCTTTTTATGATATTAATTACCGTGTAATTTTTCATTCTTTGGAAGATTGCGCGGCTTGTTAAAACAGCACTAATGATCACACTCAATCCAGGTTCTGTAAGAACTATATCAGAAGCACCGCGAGCAGCATCTGTGGAATCTGCCACAGCAATTCCTATGTCAGCTTTCTTTAATGCAGGAGCATCATTCACTCCATCTCCAGTCATTCCACAGATGTGGTTTCTAGCTTGTAATCTTCTGACGATCTCATACTTATGTTCTGCATATGAAAAGGCAGAATCAGAAATCGGAGAACAAAAGGCATCCATTTGATAGTAATTATATCATAAGCAGTGAACTAACCAGGAAAGACCCCAGCAAAGCCATCAGCTTTCTCAATGAGGTCATCAATGGGAAGTGCGCCAAACTCATCCTTACTTTCCCCAAGCAAGGCAGATGAGGGATACATGTTTGTTCCCATTCCAAGTCTTCTTCCTGTTTCTTTACCAATTGCAAGCTGATCACCTGCAAAGGATGTCATTTAATTACAGTTGAAGTATCGTTCCTAAGAATGAAATAGAATAAAAGAGGAAAATACGTGGCAGCGCAAAATATATAGTCAAGTTGAGCAAGGGTAAGCATGAATTTTAGGAAGAAACGAAAAGGACAGTTGAATGCCCAATTAGCAGAGGTATGAACCTGTGATCATTTTAACACTGACACCAAGGTCTAGAGCTCTTCTAATTGTTTCAGCACTGTCATGACGGGGAGGGTCAAATAGAGGGAGAAGGCCAACAAATTCCCAGGGTCCCCCAGGACTATCTTTGTTACCAGCAGGCACTTCCTAGAAGCAAAAGAAACTCACTTTGTTCAGGAAAATTCAAGGCAAAAAACATGCAGAATGAATACTGAAGAGTTAATGGAGTTTTAGTGTTTTACTCACCTGGCGAGCAACTCCAAGGGATCTTAGTCCACGTTCTGCGAATTTGTCAATGATTGCATGTACTCGTTTTTCAATTTCTGATCTGTTATGAGCCAGGTTGAGGATCTATGCAGCAAATATGTGCAATAGCTCAGCAGCCGTAAATGCATATAATTATCTCAATTGGTTTGTTTAACATTTATGATTCTATATGTTTTACCTGCTCTGGTGCACCTTTACTGACCCTATGCATTTTACCAGCAGCATCTAGGTAGGTAAGTGCTGTCCTTTTGTCAGTTGGATTAAATGGAAGGAAGTGAACTTCCCTAATTCCAGCTCGTGCCTTAAAAGTGAAAAGACGATTGTAGTCAGTAGACAATATAGGATAGCAGATAGTACTGGCTTTTAGATGCATATGTATATGCAAGTCCATACAATTTCATGCACTATCTAAATAGTGTCATGATGTTTAGCCTTGAACTTATCTACAGATAGCTGCAACTGAATAAAACAGCAAGTTGACATTGGAACAGACTGACAGTTGCATACGATTTTCTAATATTCCAGAGCTTAACTGAATACCTCCTTAGGATCTCCCAACATTGAGACGATTGCACCATCAATAGCATCTTGGTTCTCTAATCTTGAGGCCCTTGCAGCCATGAGTACGACCATTTCTTTGTCAATGCCTTTAGCGAAAACCTGCAACAAGATGAAGAGTTTCATAACTTTGAAAGTGAAACGTGAATACTACTTCATAAATTGACTTCTAAGAAAATAAGTTTTGCATGTAAAAGGATTGAAGTGGATTCTATTTAGGTCCTTTCCCTCTTCCCAAATTAGTGGGGTTTTCACACTATTTTATTTGTTTCATTTGTAGCAAGTAAGTTTCTACTATGTTATGATGAAATGCAATGCAGACTCAAAGCAATATAGAGAGAACATGATTTAAACCTCAATCATATTCCTGTCCACAGTAAGCTTGTTAAGTGTCAAAGTTCCTGTTTTATCACTGCACAGCACATCCATTCCAGCCATCTCCTCAATAGCAGTCATTCTTTTTGTAATGGCACCCTGAAGAAGAATCATATCCATTAATGTCACATTGACGATTGTTCAAAATATAACTTTCAATGTCAATCAATCTCCTCAACAATCCAAATTTTGCTAGTGAAACAACAAACCTGTTGAGATAAGCGATGTGAGCCAATGGCCATTGTGACAGAAAGAACAGTTGGCATTGCAATTGGGATCCCGCCAATAAGTAGGACAAGCAAGTTATCAATGCCAACTCTATATCCCCTCTCTTGAAGTCCATAAATCACAATTATTTCAATAACCATCCCAATAGCAATAGAGCAAATGCAGAAGTTTCCAATGGATGTTAGAACCTAAAACAAGCAAGTAAATTTGATAATTAGTTTAAAATAGACATAAGGTTATTATTTATCATGATTATGAATAACATTCTGACATTGTGAAGGTTATACTTGTTCGAACAGAAATTTGTTTTAGTATGAAATCTTAAAGACAAATAAACTATTTAACAACCTTTTGAAAATGACCAACTTGATTAGTGTTTTCCACAAGATGAGCAGCCTTCCCAAAGAAAGTGTGAACTCCGGTTGCAATAACAACAGCTTCAATTTCACCTTGCTTGCATGTTGACCCTGAGTACACGCCATCACCAGGATTCTTGGTCACTGGAAGTGACTCTCCAGTAAGAGCTGACTGAAAGAACAATGAAATATATGTCAAATTGAGTAGGGTAAACTGATTTAGAAAATCAACTTAGCTAACTGTCTGATAACACTATTGACAGATACTATATATCTGTTTATGCAAAAGCAAATGGATGTAACTGTTACAGCTACATTGAGAATAAATGTTTTAAAATTTAGATCAAAGATTCTAAAATCCAGACAGTACTACACTGAGTAATTGCCTGATCAATTTTAAGAGGATCTCCTTCAAGAAGGCGTGCATCAGCTGGAATGATGTCTCCCAGTTTGATACTAATTATGTCACCCGGAACCAGTAACGAGGCGTCTTCTTCTTTCCATTTCCCATCACGTAGGATCTGGTAAGAGTATTTAGAAAGTTAGAAACCTGAATGAAGTAGTCCCTTCAAGATAAATCTGTAAAGAAAAAAAAAAACCTTCGCTTTTGGTGCCAAACGAGCCATAAGAGCAGCAGCTGCATTGCCAGCATTGTTTTCCTCAATGAAACTGATGGTAGAATTGATTATGAGCAAGATTATAATGCCAACAAAGTCATGATAATCCGCATCTTTTTTCTGCATAAACAGAGTTTTATTTTAAATATTGGTTTTCTCAGAATCACACAATCGTTTCAAGAGCTATTTTGATGATATTAGGGAGAAATGTTGAAGATTTGCTCATATCAACTTTACCCCACTGAGAAAGTCAAATAGGGGGGAAAAAGAAGAGTGAGAGTAAGGATTGCATTGAATTACCCCTCCTTGTGTAAGCGCAATGGCCATGATTGCTGCAGCTTCCATTACCCATGAAAGAGGATTCCACATAAAGCCCAAAAACTTCAATATCTTACTTTCCTGGAGAAGAATTCACATACAATAAACAATCAAAGACCAAAAGATCTTGTGGGTGTATGTATAATTGTATATATATGTGAACTGAGAAAGCACAAAAGATGAAAAGATGATCACTGATTCCAATCTTTTTACCTTTTTCTCCTCAAGTTTGTTGTATCCAAACAATGCCAATCTATCGTTAACCGCATCGGAGGTCAAGCCATCCCTTGTGCATTTGAGATTGTCAAAAACTTCTTCAAGGGGTAAGTTTTCCTGAAAAACAGCAAAAACCCATTTTGTTAATTTATCAAACAGAAGGTGAACTGAATCCATTGATGGTAAATCTAAGCACATACCAAATCAACAGCCTCCTTGATGATGTCATCCAATCCAATCTCAACCATTTTGAATCTCTTTCAGGTTACACGGATTCACTGGCTGCAAAATACCTCATATCATACCCTCTATTTCTTTCAATCATACTTAAAATTCCACAGACAAATCTCTCTCTCTATCTCACAAAAAAAAAAAACTCTTCTGGAAAAACCCAGAAAGGAAATTTTTTTTGATACAAACATCATTGAATTGGATAACAATCAAGACATTGACGTACAATAACAGTAAACACTAATAACAACCCAGTAACTCTCATACCAGAAGCCTTACCAATCCCAAAAGATAAACTCTAATCCTCGAAACCCTCCAAGCCCTTGCCGCTCGGAGCACAGAAAACGATGAGTTGGACCGAGCCTTCCACGATTTCGATTAGGAACAAGAAGTGAATATATATATATACACACACACACACTGTATAGCATGCAAAGAAGAAAAGCATAAAAAATGAAAATTATACAAAGTATGAGTTGGCATTGTGGAGTGAAAGCTCCGCGTGAAAGACGACGAGTCAGATAGCTTGAGAAGGTCCGCCGGTCGCCGTACGAACCGATGATCCGTCACGTACTGACAGACAGATTCTCCAGAGTTCCAAATTTGGATGTTACTGGGCCTGGCGCCATATAACTGCCATTTGGGCCCTTTAATTAAATTAATTATAATAATAACAATATTATTTACCATTATTATAAAATAAATAATATTATTCGAAAGAAAACGGCTTCCTTACTTAAATGAAGAAGTGATGATTGGAGTGTCCATCAAGAGTTGACGAAATGTTTAAGTTCGTTACATATGGCAAGCATAAAAATGTAGATGGAAGAGCTGAGCATGTCACTCTTAATTTGATTAATTAATAAAACCTTCTTTTTGGTAATATGTGGGGAATGTGTAATTGTTTGTATAACGAGGAGGGTAGATGTTTGATTGATTAACAAAACGTTGTTTTTGGTTGGGAAACGTTTAGTTGTTTGTTTAACAAGCTGGGTATATGTTTCTAACTTATTTTACCTTTGTATCTGACGATAGGAGAGACTTGGCCAAAGACCGGTAGATATAACATCGAAATACGATACGACTTCCCGTATTTATAAGGAGTTACCTCAATCAACTTCAACATCCCAACCAAAACTTCTTTATTCCTTCTGCTTGTATATTTCAGTCTAATAGAGAGGAGTGGTAAATGTTTTTTTACCTACATTTTACCTAAATTTATTATATTAAAATTCATTTTGTCATTTTCATTTCCATTGTGATTCCGATTAAAAGCTACGTGGCTGGCGTTTCCGTACACCAAAGGTTCAAAGGTGAGTGACAGTAAGGAAAGAATCTGAAGACAAAATATTCCATCAAATGTTTTTTTATTTAATATAAACCAAAAACGACGACATTTTCAACAAGAGAGTATATTATAGCATTATTTAGTTCCAAATGGAAGCAACAGAACTACTAATATACCTGGGGCCATTGGAGGAATGTCTTGTCCCCCTGCTTTCTGTTTTATACTGGTTTTTGTTTTGACACAGCAAAGGACGGCATAGTACGGCAATGCACTGTAATTCAACAGGATTCTGCATGGATAACCTCCCAATCTGATGCTCCAACAAAGAAAGGTCTTTGGAGTTGCCTCCAGTGAGAGAATTTCAATGGAAAAGACAGAATACTTGTGTGAAGAATCATGAGCTAAACATGGCTGGTAAGAAGCGGGGTGTGAGCGTGATTCGATGTAGACAAATAATGAACATAGGAAAGAACAGAACACACAAGTTAACAGTATGTCTATCATCCATGAAAAACACAGAAATATCATGTACAATATATATATCATGTACAATCTGAGAAAACAAGGATATGCCAGTACCTGCACAGGTGTATCAATTCTTAGGTAACATCCAGCTTTTCAATTATTTCAAAATGCATCTGCAGGTCAGGTGGCCGATCAGCGAAGTAGAATCGCTGAGACACCTGCAGTTTCCTGTCAGTCCTTGGGGCTTCCATTTCGAGCAGCTCGACCAATTTGTCCTTTTCAGTGCGTATTGTAGGTCTCCTGCAGTCACACCATTGCCTAGGAGTTCCATGAAGGAAAAAACGTAGTCCTTGAGCTCCTTGAGTGATCCGATTGGAAATCCTCTCAATTACATTGGGATCATTGGTATATGCACCGGCAGAGTTTAAGCCAACGTCCACATAATGGATCTCAGAGATGCTGTTTAAAAGGCTTTCTCTACTACTCGGTATGATCTCAGTGACCTCTTGAAAGTTAGAGAAGTCCTCACTCATTGGAAGTTCTTTTAGTTGGGAATGGATTCGAGTAGATCTTACTTCTGAGACGCTGAGCTCAGTAACCAGCTGGTTAATCACGGTACCACCCTTGCTAAATCCAAGGATGATACTTTTGGGTTGACAGAAAATTGATGCAGTTAAATTAGCGGGTAAGTTTCCTTTCTGTCTTTTTGAAATGATGTCTTGTACCTGCATTGATGACAGTACAATTGGAATGACTAAACTTTGGAAACATCTGAGAATACATTGTGCAACAGCCGGAGAATCTGCAAACTAGATAAATCCAGCAAATCATTGTTTTTGGGGCTTTAGGGTACTAAGCTTTACCGTACATACCTCTTTGAGGCAATTTGACAAGAGAGTAACGATTGAGGAAGAAGCTGGGAATCCAACTGGGTTGTAAGACTTTGGTTCCCCATACCGGTTTACTGAGGGAATAAAATCCTTGTAGACAGCAAAAGGCCCATTGAAAATGGAAGCCTCAATGACCCATGCATTAACGGAAGAACCAAATTTGGAAATCAGAATTTCAGCTAACTTCTGTAAATCAGATAGTCTCTCAATCACTGGATTCCTGGTCCCTTGAACTCGATCTCCATTGAAAAAGATGGCGTTAGCAGTAGGCACCTGCCTTTTGGAGAGACATAAATGATAATTTGGTATTCTTCAACAAGAGAATCAATAGTGAGCTAGTGTTGAATTTCAACTATGAAAGTTTGACAAAGCAGTCTACATCAAAGAGGAACATATGAGACTGGATATACTACGTATTGCAACTTAAATGACATAAACAGTAACATTCTCTGTTCGAGTGAAAGGTGAAGCAGTGTATGGGGCAGTGACTACACACAGTCTCACAGAAACCCAAAAAAAAAAAAAAGATCTCTCTTTCTTTCAGGTATGAGTGCAGCAAAATCACAATGGCATTATTAAGAGATTTAAGTTAAAGAAACTTACATCTAGGGTTCCTAAAGTAGATGAGAGGCACAGGGATGCAGCAACTCTATAGTGATTTCTGCTGGTAGGAGCCACAGGAACTTTCAAAACACCAGTCCAACGGTCCATGAATCATGCTACGAGAAAAGAAGAAGCAGTTTACTCATCAACAGAATACGCATAGCTTATTCTTTCAACTCAAAAGGTAATAAACTTTGCCAGTCCATTCATCGATAATTGTGCTAACCAACAAGCAACCATGAACTTAGAACTTGCGCACAAAAGGAAACAACCAACTATACAATTTAAATCCAACCAACAGGCACTCAGAAGCTAAATCCATCCCTGTATGTAAGATGAACACATTCGAAGTTGAAAAATGGAACAAATACATGGAATACTGAAGACGTTGAAGTACCTTCACCATTCATTCACATCTAGATATAATTTACGAACACGTAAAAGTATGTTCCCATCAGCAATGAGATAAAAGTTGCCAGAGACTCAAATTACGTATTTCTTTCAAGAAAAAGTAGCATTCTTCAACTTCTAATTAAAATCAAAATATCCTCCCTTATTCCACCTTAGAAATTTCACTAATTTTTATTTACTTAGATGGTTAAAAATGATAAAAAAAAATGGTCTCTCTCTCTCTCTCTAATAATTTCTACAACACTCTTTAAAAGACCAAACATAAAGCCCAAGAGAGACATAGATTTCAGCTATCAGATAATGATATGTACCCAACTGATCAGAATTGAAACTACACTCACAATAAATTGCATCAAATTAAAGGAGATGGATTATTCCAATCGAAATTAAACTTGATCGCGAAGCTGGAACGTTCGATCACATAAAATTTTCATCCTTGAACCTATCAAAATCTTCAATTCCTCCCCCTCGATATAGTCTACTGAATTTTATATTCCCAGAAAAGATACTCAAACAACTAGAATGATCACAAACTACCAATAGCTCAGCTGTTTCCATTGCCAATGTCATGAAACAGCGGTGAAATTTCCATGATTTCGAATTCAATTTAACAAGGAATTGACATGACCGGGGTATACAACTCAAAATAGATGAAATTTAACACGAACACCAGAACGATATATCAAAATTGAAAGAAACGCTGAGGAACCAAGTTTCAGTGAAAAATCATGGAAACATGGAGGGAGAGAGAGAGAGAGAAAAAGATAGCACACCTGAAGAGAATATGGTAAATGGACCTACAATAACATCGACGACTACGAGCTTGAGACAGACGAAGGATACTGGATACTCCATCTCCATTTGCTTCACGAAAAGGACTAGAGAATTCGTCGTTGTTCGTTAATTTGGACTTGGATTTCGTTGGAACGAGCTTCAGCCTTCAAGCCTCGAATAGTCAATCATGGGCCGGACAGGAGTCACCTGTGATTGTGGAGGCCCAAGCTACTAGGGCTAAGAGATAAAATCACATCAAAATAACAAATCCAGCCCGACCAGAACCCCCGAGCCTTAACTACTATAAAGGCCCAGCCCAATGCATTACCGGCACAGTTTTATGACTTTATCCTTAAACTTAAAACTTGAAAGGCATATCATCAAGTGTGCTAGATATGAGTCATTTTGTACTTGGCTTTCTGGGGTAGCTTTAGTCACACCTCGATCTTTTCTAAAGAAACCCTAAACTAAATTAATCACCCCTTATAAAAATTAGGTGTCACTAAAGCTATCCTCACCAAGTAATGTGAAGTCCAATTAATCTTAGCCCAGTGGGCCAACCCAATAACTCTCACCTTACTTCGTCAAATGCGGCGATACACTCTCCTCAGTCTCCACTCTCCTGCTCTGGTAGGCTTCTTCGTCGTGCATCCCTCTTTCCGTTCCCTCCTCCCGTCCCTTTCTGTCTACGTCTTTTCCGCCATCGCCACAGAACAACGGTGCTTCAGCAAGTATTCTTTATTCTTTTTCACTATTTTTCTTCAATAATTTTTCCAAAAAGTTTTAGAGATTTCCGGACGGATATTAACACTTGATTGCTGAGCCGGTTCCCAGAAATCTCCAGAGAAAGGTCTTATTTTTTTGCTTTTCTGCGTTTAGTGTTTTTCTATAGCTCTTGAGGTGAAATTGCTCTTAATATGAATAGTGTCCATTAATTCTTTTTATTCGGTCGTTTTGTGCTCTAGTAATCTACTATCTTTGTTTAATTCTGCAAAGGTGAATGATTTTTGTGTGAAGAAGTAGAGATCCAAGAGGAATGGCAAGTCAAGCTGTTACCGCTTTCAGCGGTAACATGAAGGCAAGTTTTTTCTTTAAAAAAAATTTAATTTCAGTGAATCACATCTGCTCATACATACATAGTCTTCAAAAACTGAATTCATTATGCAAAACTTAAAGCAGGAAGAAGGGCACATATGTAATGTTAGTGTATGTATGTATGTTCATGTAAGAATCCTTTTTCTGGTGTTTTGGTTGATAAATTGTTTTTTCTACACTCTGGTAGCACTGTAGTTATTTGATCATGAGCTGATAATTGATTGCAATTTCCTTGTTTAGTTTAGCTATAATTATGCTCAAATGGAATAGCTCTATGCCTTAGGTCTTTAAGGATTAGTTTGGCAGTAAAATATAGGTAAAAGTAAGCAACGGCAAACAACCCTTAGTGTCATTATAGTGCTTGTTTCTAAGTTAATCTTGTTTTACCTTTTCTTTTCTGTGGTTGAAGTTACTCGGAAAATGCTGTTGGACATTGAAAGGTAGGCTGTATTTAGATAATTGTCTATACTCATAGCTTACGTTCGTGTTTATGAGTGACGGTGACCTGTGTGGATTTTGCAAAGATAATATGACGTGCATTCCTTTTGCAAATTCTTCACTATAATGTTGACTTATGGTTTTTTAATATATTAAATTTTGCGTTTGCCTGAATGTTTACATGTCTGGCTCCACACTGTACTCTGTATAGATGCTTGGAGAATTAGTTCTTAAAATCTTTTTGCATAACTAGTAGGCTCCTAGTATTATAATTTTATATTTCTGGCTGAATATCATGAATGCTAGTGTAGACAACTTAATATTTTTCAGTTGCGTAGCAGTTTGGTCTATGACTTTGTAACTGAAGTTCTAATATTGATTTGTTATTATTAAGAGGGATTGTCTATTTTATTTACACAGAAAGCACTTGCTGGCCTGAGACGTATTGATCTAGAAGGTCTGCGATGGAGAGTTTTTGACGCGGAAGGCCAGGTTAGAACTCGATTCAGATCTGCCATTAGGCATTTATTAGGTTTTCTAGATTGTTATGTTAGAAATATTTTCCTCTCTAACTGATTTGGACGGGAAGTTTTGCGTGATAAATTATATGATTATGGTTTTTTTTTTTAATTCACAAGTAATGCTGTCTTTCTAACATTCATTTTGCAGCTGAATTAAAAGTACCCATTACCCATTTTGAGTGATTTGTTTGTCAAATTAGGCTGTTGGAGGACTAATATAAGATTTCCAATGCAACTGGTTTCTCATAAGTCATATCAATGCGTTCTTAATCAGTGATAGAAGTTGCTGGGTGTCAAATTATAATTTGTTCTTATCATGTTTGTGAATAGTTACACTAACTTGCTTTTTGATAGGTCCTTGGGAGATTAGCATCTCAAATAGCTACTGTGGTTCAAGGCAAGGATAAGCCAACCTATACCCCTAACCGTGATGATGGAGATATGTGCATTGTGCTAAATGCAAAGGATGTATGCTTTACGGGGAGGAAACTTACGGATAAAGTTTATTACTGGCATACTGGGTAAGTAACAACTCTTTATTATCACTTCCTGCAGTAGAATGGTGGAAAAGCTTATGGACATTCAGGCCTTTGAGATTGTGGCCAAATCATCTCTAGAAAAAGTTAATCAACTGAATTCAGGAAACTTCTTTAGAAGTTTGCAAATATTCTTGTCACTGAAAAAGAGATCTGATGCATTTTCCCAGGCGTAATAAAAAGAAGCATAGTCTTCGTAGTTTCACTTGTGTTGCTGTTGATGAACCTGATGTTAATATATATTTCCTTCAGGTATGTGGGGCATCTCAAGGAACGGACTTTAAAAGACCAGTTGGCCAAGGATCCTACAGAAGTCATTCGCAAAGCTGTCCTACGCATGCTTCCCAGAAACAAATTGCGTGATGTGAGTGATTCTCATTGTACAATATAAAATATATTCAGTTTATGTTTTTTTTATTCTAGTTGGCACTTATAGTCGTAGAGTCTACATCTGAAAAATATTAAGAGGGTAAATTCCTAAATTATACCACTGTGTGCCAGAGTATTATAAATTGCAGCCTATGTACCTAGTTCGCTGAATCATTATTGAGGCAAATGATTTGGATTGATTTGGCATTCAAGATGAAGTTATGAGAACAAATGATTTTTGATGCATAATTCACTGTCACTGCTAAAATTTTAAGCAATTGTTTATTTAGGAAAAGCAGGGGTGGATAGCTAAATTGTAGCTCTTCTTTTGTGGGAATTATACTTTTTCTATTAGAAGAATGTCTTATAAAGATCAGAACTTAGAAAAAGTCATCATTCTAAAAGTGCAATAATGCTGTGATTTTCGGAGAACTGCCAGTTCTTAAAGTTTTGTGTCAATGCAGGATAGAGATCGTAAGCTCAGAATATTTACCGGGAGTGAACACCCATTTGGTGACAGGCCCCTCGAACCTTATGTGATGCCACCTCGAAAAGTTAGAGAAATGCGGCCTCGTGCAAGGCGTGCCATGATCCGAGCTCAGAAGAAGGCTGAGCAACAGCAACAGGGTGCTGATGATAGGAAAAGACGCAAAAAGAAAGAAGTCAATACAGAAGAGGCTGCCTGAGTGAGTTATTTGGCACTTCAATAGCCAACTTGTTTGTCATCACTCATCACTCATCAACATGTTACCTCATAAATGCATGCAAATTCCGGTGTTTGTTTGATTGTTAATTTTCTGTAGGTTTGTGAGATTTTATTTAAAGCATTTCTTTAAGGACTATTTTCAGTGGGTCCACCATAAGCAGATGCATAAGTCTCACTGACCAGGTTTTGTGTGCGTGTACCGTGCCCCAAGGATTGGAAATCTCTGAAAATTATATAGGGAAAGGGGCAGAGAAATGTGGACTTACTGAATAGGATAAGAAAATTAGTCGCTTACAAGTCCTCTGTTCTCGTTGGCACCTGTTGGTTGATTTCTAAATTTTTTAAAGTTTTATGTAGGATGTACGTGAGAAAGGAAATAATATTAAAGGCGTTGACCATAATGCTTGCAAAATTATGTGATCAGTTTTCAGAAAGTGCAACATGTTTGTCTTGTTGCTGGGAAAAAATCATAAAAAAATTAGGGCATGTCAAATATACTGACCTCTACAAAGATTTGGATGCAAGTGATAAAATTGACTTGAATGACAAGATAGCGTAGTTTTAGTCTTTCTAATTCATAGATTAGCAAGTGAAGTATATATCAAACAAACCCATCTAATTAACAGATAAGCATTTTGCGAAATATATCTATATCCTGATATATTTCCAAGTATAGATACATTGAGGCTATGAAGTATGAACATACCGTCTAATGTCACACTCTTTCAGTTTAGTCGCTAGATAAACTCAGCTGTAGTTTACGTTTTCTTCTTTTTGGTCAGTTGTTCTAATCACTAGCTTGAATCATGATATTGGGATATTCTCTTTTGATAGAATGATTTTTAATCTTGCATAAACCGCTATCATATTTGTTTGGTCAATTGGCATGACTTGAAGTTTGAATGTGCCTTGACATTCATTTATTTTAATCCTTTCGATGAATTTTATTAGAATTATCTCTCTCCCTCCCTCCCCCCCCCCCCTTTTTCTCTTTTTCTTTCCTCGTGGAAGGTAGTGGAGGCGTGGTAATGTATATTTCATTGCTTCATCGTTTATTGTCTCAACATCTTGTAGAGTATGTGAAGAATACATTTTAGGAAATATTTAATTTAATTTATTAGTACTTTTACTATGGAGCAGTACCACGAAAAGTGTTGTGCTCAGTCCTCTATTACTTATTTCTATTGAATTTATTTACATAGTGTCCAATCAGTAGATCACTGCATTGGTTGAGATGAGTATCATACCAAGTATCTGAACATATAATAATATTGTGCCATTTCGGAATATGAGAAAAAATGTAGGTTATATTTAGGTGTCTTGTCTAAGTTTGCTGGCAAATACCATTAATGGGATAGAGAGATAATTAACACAATTATAGGCTTCACATAGCATAATTGAAATCAAAGTACATACTGGTGTATGTAACACCAAATTACCATATAATATCCTCTGATAACATCACAAGAAAGCTTTTATTTTATGAAAGTGATGATAAATATCATCGCAAGAACAGATTTTCATTTAGCTTTATTCATTGCATGTCCTCAAATTCCTCCTCAGTTAACCCTGCACCAAGGCAAGCACAACTTAATTAACAATGTTGTTCATAATCAAAAGTCCAAAAGGTCTGAATAAGGGAGAAAGAAAAAGAAGAAAAGAGCTCACTTGGTGCAGTCGGTGTTTTTGGAGATGGGAATGCTGGTGTCAACGCCACATTTTTGAGGAAGAGAAGAGGCTGCATCTGGGTTTATATTTGGGAATTTAGCAGCAGCTTGTTTGAGGCAGTTGCAGGCCGTTTGCCTGTCCGCGGTTGTTGGAGTGATTGCCTTCAAATTCTTGATTCCTTCGCAACAAGCCGGTGTGAGATTGCTGCCCGAAATGAGGTATTGCATGCATGCACTCACAGATGACTCAACTTGTCCACAACTCACCGCTGCCTCTCCTGGCTTGGCCATAAAATGAACCATGGCAACCACAACCAAGATAACTGCAGCTCCCTTCATTTTTTCCCCCCTCTTTAATGCTTTAAGCTAATTTTGTGAATATATTTTCCTTGGCTTCTGCTTATGATATGATTGTTGGAGAGGTTACTATGTTTATATAGTGTTTTTTTGTTACTAACAACCTTTGAAGTTGTGCGTCATGGAAGTTGGAGTGTTTTGGCTGCTTCTCTATGCCTTAATGTGTGTCATTTTGTCTTGAACATCAAAGAAGACAAGATTGTATATGATGATCAACCCTTGTTTTTTGCTTACAGGTTCTTCTTCATGAGAGTACTCGAATCAGCAATTGTGTCGAGCATTCATCATTCTGGCACTGGCGAAACTAACCTTATCTTTTGCGAGTCACATATAGCTGGGATCAATACTAGTTTCTGTTAGTTCAGATGCATATGACCCATCATGATCAGTTTGTTGGTTTCCGTCAGCTCAGATGCTGCGTCTGTCTTTCGGGACTTGGAGAGGCCTATATCAAAGATGATAAGCTTTGTGGATCATGAACACCTTCTTTATTTTACAGGTATCTTCATGATATGCAGGATGGTAAGACTGTTTCCCTATATCAATTGCAATTTGGTATTCTGTTCTGAAAGGATTGATTGGCTTTTTGTCAATAAGAATCATTATTCTGCTCCAAAAGATGCCCTTCCAAAGTTAAGTTGAAACTTTAAAGAGACATCACATGTAAGATCCGTGTGTTAAATATTTATATTTTTTCCCTTAAGAACTTGAAAGGTTAAAAGGTAAATAGCACCCGTTCACAAAGCTCTCGCATCGAGTAGGGTCGGAGACATACAAGATTTACGTAGACTTTACCTCCATGATTGATTCGTAAGAATTTGAATAGAAATTAACATATTTTTCTTTAGAAACTTTCTCGAACCGTACCCATCTTAACCGTCGTATACTCTCTTTCAAAATTTAGCCTTAATTTCGCTAACCCTTCACTTGCATGTGTGTGTATGATTTACAACTTGTGCCGAACACGAACGGAAACCTTTGAAACAGAAAGTAAAGAGTCTCCCACGGGATGATAAATTGATAATAATAGATTAATCTTGGAAATATCTAGGGTTACGTGCTTCAAAGAAAAATATTGAATGTTGAAGAACTAAACTATAGGTATTTTCGAGAATCGTGAACCACGAGTAGTTCAGATGGTATTCATGTATGTGGTATCTTCATTCCCATACTCTTTCTTTGTATTACAAAAAATGTAAAGGTATTTTCACAAGAACGCACTTATGAATTTGATCCTTATGGAAAAGGACAGGCACTTGAACAAATTACAAGTGATTGGGATACCTAATCCTTGTTACAACTAACCCTCTCTCGATCTTTTGCACTCGCAAAAAAACTTGCATACGATATGAATTTGAGGGTTATGACCCCTAGTTTTGTTTAGAATGCCGTTTCGTTTCAACCAGTCAAATTTCATTGAATTTGAATAATGTTGCAAATTTCAATTCTACTAACTTAACTAGTAATTGTTGTAAATGACTCCCAAATTCATGACTAGTACTACATCATTGATATATGCCCTATTTGTAAAGAGGTTCTAGAAAATTTATTGCATGCCTTGTTTTCTTTTGTCTCCATGCCAACATGGTCCTTTGTTCCACTCCTCAAGTGGCTCTGCCACTGGATAATACAAGTGGTAGTGTTAAATCTTATTCGAATAGATCCATAAACTAATGACTTAACCTTTTTTGCTGGGATAGATGGATGTGAACCGTAGTTACTCTCCATAAATTGATAATCTTCTAGAACAATATTTGTCTACATATATATATGGCACATGGTAGATTAATTGAGATGTCCAATATTGACATTTTGAGCCCAACAATTACAAAGTCATTGTCTATGTATCATCCTAATTCATTCAAGTTTTATTTTGTATTTAGTTGGGAATCAAGGGTTAGGTTAGCCTACCCTACCCTACGCTACCCTACCCAGGATCATGAGTTTTTAGCTTGAATCTTGAGAGGAGACCTGAGTGGCTGAGACTTGTTGTAAATTTTTCACAGGTCCGTCGTAATGACTCTAAAGTCATCACAAAATTATTCTTTTTAGAAAAATATTATGGATGTGTTTTGATTAGGATTACAAGTTCAACAGTATTTTTTTGTCTCGAACAAATCAAATTAAATATGAAAAAGACATGAAAATTATGAACCGTTGAATATATATCCAAAACATCCTATGTCTATCTCGTGATGAATTTGATTTTTGTCAGGAACAAAAATATACCGTTAGACTCGTAAACACGATAAAAATTCATTCATAATTTTATTTTATTTGTTAAATTTTTTTGAATGCTTCATATTTATTAAAACGAGATCCGCTGTAAAACAAATTACAGTAAACCCTCGGTGAGCTATGGTTTTTCACTAATGTAAATGAAAATCTTCATTATTTGTCCTAAAATAAAAGTCGGATAATTCAATCAGTCAATCAATTATTATTAATAGAAAGGCCGACATTTTCCATGATCTTTTCAGTTTTTGTCTACTCTAATTAATATCTCTGTCTTTTTTAATTTTAATTTTGTTTTTTCCTCTCTAGCCTCTACGGGTGTTTCGATCTGAAGCGTACATGACATGAGGCTTTAATAATCTAGTTTTGAAGTTGTGTGCTAGCCTGTTACCCCATTAGACACGTGACTTGTCTCTGTGTATATATATATATATAGAAATTCTTCTATGTGGATCAAAAGTGTGGACCAAGTTTGTGGATTTGTTTTTCAACCATAGATGTGATGGGTCCCATAATAAATGTGTGGCCCCCACTTATGTTGTGGTTTATTACAACCATTAGATTTTGGTTCACAAACTTGATCCACACTTTTTGATCCACATAGGAGAATTCCTATATATATATATATATATATATATATATATATACAGAAATTCTCCTATGTGGACCAAAAGTGTGGACCAAGTTTGTGGACTTGTTTTTCAACCATAGATGTGATGGGTCCCATAATAAATGTGTGGCCCCCACTTATGTTGTGATTGATTACAACCATTGGATTTTGGTCCACAAACTTGGTCCACACTTTTGGTCCACATAGGAGAATTCCTATATATATATATATATATATATATATATATATATATATATATATATATATATATATATATATATATATATATATATATATATATGAATATTAGTAGAAGGTTCTATCGTTGGTCAACATTAGGTGGCTTCATTGATTGATTTATTAGATTGTCCATGTGTTTCAACATGGACCAATAACACAAGACACACACACATATATTTTTAATCAATGACTATTTTAATGTCACATAGATTTGGAGGACTTTTGACTTTTGAGAATCATATTTTACGGATGTCTAGCATTGTCCTATGAAATAAAACATAGAATGCGGAAAACAAAAAAGGTATCAATAACGTGTGCTTTAACGACACTTGTTAAGAATTCAGTACATCAAATCAAACTATGTCATGTGTGACGAATAATCTCTCGCCTAGTTTTTTTTTTAATTTAAAATACATATCTTTTTAAGATACTAATGTATATTTTTCATCTTTATCTAATACTCTAAGGGCACACATTATCATTTTCGGATTAGAAAAATAAATATTGGACATTTGGTCAATATAGGTGGCTTCCGTTGATTTAGCTGCTCAAAAATGGTCAATATAAACTGGCTTTAGTGAATCAGAATACACACACATACATAAAGGTGCATGCAAATATATATATATATATATATATATATATATACACACACACACTTGCTCCTGCGATATTTTCATCATCGTCAGCTCATAAAATTAGACAATGCTCTTCCTGGCGCTCCGATCGATCTGATTCATCCAATAATATTATACTTCATGTCGACGGCCGGAGAGTCTACCGGAGCCTGAATATATGCCAAATGGGAAGGCTTCTTACGGGTTTAGTTTCACATTTGGCACATAATCAGGCTCTCGTATTCTCAATACGGAATGCAGCGCTACAGTTTGAATGAATCTCATCTACTGAAGTGAAGTGGTATAGGAATAGTCCAGCAATACTACTCTCTAAATACTAAACCCTAATCCTTCTCAAATATTCTTTAGAAGACTCGAATCAAAATCGAATGCGTGTGGGTTAGAAGGGCAGGGTAAGGGAGCCAATCTTTGGGAAGAGTGAAGCTTCATAGGGTCTTTCGTTCAAGTGCAGGTGCAGGTAGTCCGTATCTTCAGAGCAAGACAGTCCTAGATCATGACGCCTTTCGTGCGGGTTAGAATTATTGTGTTAGGAATCTCACATCGAAAAGATAAGATGTGAGGATTTCATTGGGTTTATAAGGGCAAGCCCACCTCCTTACAATCATCTTGGCCTTTTGCCTTGGGCTCAAGTACCATTAAGTGAGACAGTCTTAGGAGAAACAAAGTCATGCGACTCCGATGTATCCACGGGAATCGATAAATCCAAAATTGATAATTTAGTTGGTTATATGAGGGGTGTGGATTTATGAGACTTACCGACATAGAATTGCACTACGTTAGGGCCGTTATAGTTACAGCCGCCGTTCACCGAAACTTCGATCGCTGGCTCCCTTCTCCTATACTACTAGCTAGTTAAAACCCTAGAATCACTAGGGAAATAAAAGTAGAAAAAATGTACTTTTATTTTTTTTATTATTTTTTTTGTAATCAGTGGTTGAATTAGTAAAAAACCCTAGGATCAGTGAGGATATTCCAAAAATATAAGAAATATTACCTTTTATTTGTGTAGTAATATAAGTTTTGCCCTTGGAAACCCATTAATTTAAGCAATATTCATATAAGACATCGAATCTTACTTTGTTTTTTTTTTTTATGAAAATTATTATGAGCTCTGACTAAATAACTTGATTTTATTTGGTCTGAACTTCTTTTTTTTCCCTTTACTTAATTTGGTTTTGGATATATGACAATGACTTACAAGATTTGGTATCCTCTTTCTTTTCTTATTTCAGATCAATCATAGTCATGATGCTAACACTTCAGCATGGGATATTGGGTACACTCAATACTTATTATGGCTTTGGTTCTTATAATTTTTTTTCCCCTTTTTTGGTTATTGTGTGGTTCTTATTTTCTTTTTAAGAACCAATATTGTTAGATAGGATAAGAAATGAGATTATTAGATTTAAGGTAGGAGTAACACCTATTGAAGATAAGTTACGAGAAAATCGGTTAAGATGGTATGGACATGTCCAACGTAGAGATAGCGGTGCGACAATGAGGAGGAATGAGAGAATTTTTATAAAAGAGAGTAGGAAGCAACGATGTAGATCTAAAAAGACATGACTTGAAATTATAAGAAATGATATGAATTTTAATAGGAGTGGATGAATGTATGATCCATGATAGAAATTAATGGAGAAAACAAATACATACGATGGATTTTCAATGATGTTCTCATAGACTTGTGTAGCCTATCCCAAACCTTTGGAATAAAAGCTCGGATGATGATGATGAACCAATATTGTTATTGTGGAGGGAAAAATCCTCACAATACAAGGTACGCGGTCAATCCTTTTTGGCAAGGGAGAGCCTCCGATGCTTAAGTTATAGATAGCGGGTGGTATAATCACCCCTTCTAAAAATAATGATAGTGGGTGGTGGTGTAACATCCTCAATACCCCTCCAACAATTGTTGCAACCCCTCTCTAGTATCTCACGAATTTTCGGAAAATTGAACAGATTTATTAGTGGGCCTGAGTGCTGACTGGGTTTGTTTATTGGTCAGAGTAAACAAAGTCCATAGATTTCTAAACGGGCTCATAAGACAGGAAAATGGGCTGTGGCAGCCCATTGGACCTGCCTCATTCCCCCGCTCTCGTCTCCTCTCTTAGTTTGCATTACTTTGTGTTTTAGGTTCCCTTGCATTACAAAAGAAAGAAAGGAATAATCAAATGGTGAACGAAAATTTGATCCAAAATGGATATTATTAAAACCACGGGATAAGTATGGAAAAAGCCCCTGTAATTTTGAAAAAGGGTCGATCAATCGATCATGTTCCGTATACCTTTTTTTTTAGACTAAACAAACCATTGTATTTTAAAAGAGTTTTTCTTCGCACAGGGATTCTTTCGGTACTACAACAGAAAATGGTCATGAGAGCATGGAAAGAAATGGGGAAAAGTATACCAATCTACAAAACCACAATCCAAGTCAACAATCTATGGACATTAGCACAAGCCAATATAAAAAATAGGTACGGACTAAAGCAAATTTTGCTTACATATACAACGTAATTACCTAATAGCTTTTTGGGAATCAAAGTGGTTCAAGTCACATACTTACATCCTTGGTAATTGGTATGGTATGGGCCAAAATTCTTCATGGGCCTAAAAGCCCCCAAAAAGTATTTAGTCCATAAAGATCGTAGCTTGTCAACTGCGAGCCCACATATAGTTTCCTGAACCAATCTCCCGAGGGCCCACAGAATAGGCCCAATTGAAGAAGGTCCAGGCCCAAATAAATAGGCTCACGAGATATTTTCGAAACTTTTTAAAGTATTACATCAACTCGACCGTAACGGTAAAAGTCTAGACGATGTTATGGTAAACACATCATTCAATACGGTAGACAGGTGGACACTTGAGGAATAAGGTGAATATTTTGTCGGAAAATTTGTTTGCATACATGGGCTCTTGTTACCATGTGAATATTTTGTTTTTTTTGTGCAATTAATATTAAATTGATTTAGTTTGACTCACTGTTTTTATATAGAAATTATATTACGTGCAAAATATAATTGTAATAGTAATTAATTTCAATGTATTTTAAAGGTGGTAAGCAGTCAAAAACCCGTTTCAAAAAATAATTTTAAAATAGACAAAAAATGGTTATGCAATTTAAGCTAATATTATCAAATAGAGTTGGCTCGATTGGGTTATAGACATATGTGTGTTCAATGTTTGATTCCAGCAGTAAACATATTTCTCCGCGCAATTTTAAAAAAAAATTTAAGCTAATATTTTGTTTTCTAGCTAATTAATTTATTCTATCATTTCATTGATTGGATGTCATATTATATCACTTTTAATGACATTGTGTTGTATTTTCTTTATAATGGAACAATCCAATCAACCAAGAAATATTGTCTATAAAAAAAAATCGAGGAAATGAATATTCATTCTTGGAGGCCAAGTTTTTGGCCATCGTCTTTGAAGCTGGCCCAGTTCGTTTATGGCCTATATCATTCCTTACCACCGGTTACTGATGCTCTTGTTTTTTTTTTTTTTTTTTTTTAAAAAAGAAATTAAAAATCATTTCACTTTATTTTTTATTTTTTTTAAATACTGCAGAGAAATATGTTTACAGTTGGAATCGAACCTTGAGTACACATATGCTAAACCCAATCGATTGTCTACCGAGCTACCTCTATTTTTATTGTTGACTGACTTGTTCCATTATTTACCAACTTTTACATGGAAAACCAATATGGGTTTTGATTAATGGAATTTGAAAAAGGTCTCAATTATTATGGTTGCTTGTTCTTCTGTGAGTTGATTACTACCCCCACTAGGAAAAAAGTTCTAACAGTCTAAACAATTGCACAAAAGAATTAAGGGTCAGTGGTTTGTGCGCGCCACGTTATCATGCTGACGTGGTGTGCACAATTCACTCAACGAGCGACACGTGAAGGTTTTTATGGGTGGTAAAATTATGTCCGGTTCGGATGACCGGATTTGTCCAACCCATGTTAAACCAGGTTTGAACATAAGTTATATGTCTGAAATCTGAGTCCAATCACAAAATTTTTATCCGGTTTAAAACCGGGTCAGGGTAAATCTTATCTGGACCCTAACTAGGATTAGATTATTGTCATATTTACTAAACCAATCAGGGTTTGGTCAATTAAATACGTTCGAAATCCAATATGGGGTAGAGTTTGGACATGTAAATATTTCGTAAACATGTGTTGTTGTCTGACCAGAATCAAATCGAAACTGATTTTTTTTTTGCCACCCCTACAATTATGTTTGGAGTTTCATAACTGAAAAGAGTTTGGTATAGGGGTGATTGGGGGTTTGTCATAAAAAGGGGGGAAAAAAAAAAGAGGCAAACCCTAGTGATGCTTAATTAGCTGGTTATGCTAGTTTAGGCCTTTGGGGAGACAATGACAACTTACATTAAAAAAATGAAAATGGCTGTCAAAAGGGAGACAATGACAAGGCAAGGTTAATAATCGGCTTACCTTATGAGTTTGCTTCTATAATTGTATATAGTGGGTTTTTTTTGGTGTGAGGTTTGAATAAAGACAACCAAATTCCAAATTCTTTCATATGATCATCGATCACTATTGGAGTCTTATCATCACAGATCAAATTAATAATTATTTCTTCCCCATTCATTTCTATTTATCATTCTCGACTGATCCAGATTTGAAGGAGGGAGAGGGATGGGTTTCTTAGCATCGAGCCAAGTGGTGGAACCCATATGATAATACCACTTTGAACCCCCAATTAAAAAGAGACACGTAACCGCCATGTCGGGATGAGCAAAAACCCTATCTCTTAAATAGTATTTCAGGCTAAGTAGTTGAACATTATGGGATGATTTCCTCATCTGTCAAAGCAGGCAAGGAGTATATACATCTCGGTTGAAGGCAATAGAGTTATACAAAAGTAATATAGAACTCCTACAAAGAGACTCCAACTACATAACTCAAAGAACCAAGATCAACGTCAACTAAACGAAATAGAAGACAACACTTCTACTTCATTACATATTAGAATTATTCCATCACTATATAAAGGCACTGTAGCTAGTATGGTCCACCTAATTTTAAAAAATTTACATGGTGATTAAGTTTAATTACTTGGCTGTTAAATTTATGGGTCTATATAAAAATCATCTTGTCATCTTTTGAGCATTAACTTTTATTTTGAGAAATTTATATATTGAAAAATCCTAGAGAGCTTTTTTTTTCTTTCTCAAATTTGGTGGATTCCAGTGTTCGATCTATTGTTGATTAAACATTGGTTTGATGTTCTTTGTTGTTTATGCCTTTGTCGTAGGTGTTTTATTATATGCCTTGCGATAAACTAAGAAACGTATTTAGAAATTATTTTATTTATAATTTATAAAAAAAAATTGTTCAAATATTTTTTTTTACTAAAACATTAAATTTATATTTTCAATTTTTTCTCTAATTTTCATATAATATTTAGTTAAATGATATGTTGAGAAATAGATACATATTTTTAATATAATTATAGTGTAATTAGTTTTTCTTCTCTTTTTCTTTTTCTCGTGAAGAGAAAATATTATTTATTAATTGATTGAGTACATACGTATTTAGTTTGAAACAAAAAATTATTTTAATTCAATTAGGATTCCATATATTTTTTGCTTGTGGTCGAGATTATCAGAGGTAAATTCATTCAGTTGGAAGATTAATATTCACGTTTGACTCCATATTGGCACCTTGCCATTTATCATCATGAAGGTTCCTCTTTTCCAAGTGTGTATATATATATATAAGTTAAATGACAAGTGAGGTCTACTGTTTTGGGTCTTCCATGTTCTATTACTTTATGTGTTTATGGAAGAATATATACATATATATATATATTAGTCAGTCCCATTGAAGACATCCAACAAAATTACTAAATTTAGAATAGATATGTATAGATGTCAGCTAGGGATGTCAAAAAAAACCGATCTGAGCACTATCCACAGGGTAGCCGGTCCGTTTAAAACCCGAAAACCGATCCTATAGGTTTTGAAAACGGTTTTGGTTTTTGTTTTCAAACCCGTCATGATTTAGGGTCGGGTTTGGTTTTTGGTGCCGGGTTTAGGGTACCCGAACCATTTAATAAAAAGATTCATTATAGTAATAATATTATAAATCATCTATAAAGATATACTACTAGGATATTAAATTATAACATGATAAAACATATTAAAACGTATATATTTATAGAAGCATACTAATAAAACTATAAATTAGACTAATTTGAATTATAAAATCATAATTAATATAAATCATACTCAATATTAATTTATATTAATATAATCTTCAAAGAAAAAAATAAAAAAATTAAAAGTTAAATGGTAAATGGGTACCCGATGATAAACGGTTCCGGTTTTGGAAATTTAAATGGTTTTTTAAATGGTTTTGGAACGGTTTTGGTATAGAGTATATTAAATGGAAACGATTTTGGTATTTTATAAATGGAAGGGTACCCGACCCGTTGCCATCCCAAATGTCAGCCTCAGTCACAATCCATCTATATAAAGTCACAGAATATTGGGATGGAAGCTATAGTTTTGGTTTAATCGTATAGCCATTAGCCAACGAGGTCGTCACCCCAGTATGATAAAATTACTTTTATTTTGTCCATGATTTCCCCTTTTTGTGATTTAGACCGGATTTGGATCAAGAGAATAAGGCTTGTGTCTTGTTGGATGGATCGGATCAACGATTGAGATTTAGAAAATTATTGTCATTAAAACTATTTGTAGCCCCCATTTGTAAGTATTATTCCATAGTAGTTGATTATTTTCAATGACCAATAAAATGGATCATCCCCACCAAACATTTGCAACCTCTGCGTAGATATATCATTATGTCCATCTTTTCAAAAATTAATGTAGTCTTGTGGCAAATCATCTCCTTTTAAAAAGATTTCTCCATATCATCATCATGTCTATATATATCTATAATTCTATTCAAGTACAATATTGATTTAACTTACATAAAAAGTCGTCCAACTAAAAAAAAATTAACTTATATCTATAATTTATTCATTCTATTCATGGTAATATTCAAGTACAATATTGATTTAACTGATATAAAAAGTCGTCCAACTAAAAAAAAAAACTTATATCTATAATTTATTCATTCTATTCATGGTAATATTGAAGTACAATATTGATTTAACTTGTATAAATAGTCGTCCAACTAAAACTTGTAGCCTCCATTTGCACAGTATTAGGGTTAATAAAGTATTATTCCATTGTTGGAGTATCTTCAAAGACCATTAATATAGATCATCAATAATTTGATTTCTTCTTTAGTGGCACCTTTTTCAGACGATATATCTAACTAAACGTCATCAAATAATCAATTGGCACTATGCATTTTCCATAGACAAAAATAGAAGGAGTGGTGGATTTTGTAAGGGACGACCAAGCTGAGCTTGCCTAAAACAGACCATTAGGATTTGGGCACCAAATGAGTTGTGAAACTTATCATTCAACCGAGAAGACAATAGAATAGTAGACAATATAAAAAAGTAAAACAGTCAAAAAGACAGTTATAACTTATACATCATGTTTTACTCTGTGATGTCATGTTGACATCATCAGCTGACATCATCATCTTGTTTTGTTTTTTTTTTTCTTTAAACAAATTTTAAAACATTGTATCTCTCAAAATACATGTTGGATTAAAAAACTTATATATATAGAATCAACGCGGAAAGCTCTTTCAAATAAGAACCATTGTCGATAATTTTTCAGAATCGAAAAAAACTAGTCCAACATAGCACTGATTTAAACAAGAGAGTTTCATACTTTCGCGCATTAGTTAGTCATATAAAATTCGTAACAAAAAAAAATTCATTTCACTCATGACAAATCATATTAGGCACATAAGAATGACCATGTGAAATTTCATAGCAAACAGAGCACATATGATCACTCAAACAAGTAATATCATTATTTTATAGGAATGGTAAAATTTCACAGCTGATTCATGTAATTTTCACTGTTTTCTGCAACTTTCTATCAAAAATCTCCGATTTTTATCCATAACATATTGATTTCATAGGATTTCTGATTGAAGACTCTCTCATTTTTCTGAGAGGTTCACTATTTGTAACCTAAAAAAGACTCATTCTTCTTTAAATCGAATAAACACCGAGATTTCACATTTTTTTCGTTCTTTTTCTTCCACATCACTTGCTACAAATAAATAATACATCTAAACATTCTACAATGTATCTAGATTCGTCCAGAAGTACAGATTTAAGAAAAAAAAAAAACAGAACTACTCAAAAAAATAAACAAAAAATAAGGAGAGAGAGATTTGTGATTCAAAATAAAAGAGAGATTGAAGAGAGAGAGTCGAATCTTGGAGAGGAAGAGAGTGGCATGAGGTAGAGAGAGGAGAGATACTTGAAGTAGAAGATGATATAAAGTGTTTTAGTTTTTAGGGTTATGTTGTATATGGTTATTTTTGTCTAACAAAAATTCAACGACCTATTGGTTTATTCATTTAAGCTGTAGTTCTAATGGTGTATTATCTACATATGAGGGACCTGTTGATAAATCTTTTATTGATTTAAACACGAGCTTCTCAGTTGTGTTTTTTGACATATTATCTACTTTTTTATAATACGTAGAATTTTTTTTTTTGGTATAACAACACTTGTTTTTATATTAAAAATTATTTTTTATTTATTCTATTTAGTATTTTGCTAACTTCCCACGTGCTCGCAGATGGTCCCAAATCAAATAAAAGAGGAGGGTTGTAATAGGTCGGTCACTAACTCATAAACTTACGTAATCGACCCTAAATTTTTGACATAAAATCTTCAATGATGATTATAGTATTTGCTTTCACTCACCAAATTTTTCTCTCCAACTTGGGATAAGTACACACAAGTGTGTAACATGATTTTTTTTTATATAGAATAGTATATAAACTTGAATGAATTTTTTTTGAAATTTTTTTCTTTATATGGAAGGGAATCAACCAAATGACAATGAAATCCCACTTTGCTATATAAATCCTTTCACCTACTCACTTAACCAACTCAAGCTAAGGAAACTAAGAGAGAGAGAGAAAGAAGTGGCTAGAAATGAGTAACCTCAGTGAGAGTAGTCCACTACTAGACTTTGATATGGCTGCCTTGGAATGCTTTCTCCAAGACGATTTCTTCCAAACTCCTCCGACCACTTTCGAGGAGGTTACCACCGCCACCGCCACCGCCACCACTTATCTAGACGATCTTTTATGTGACGATTTTGTGCCATTACAACTTGATGAATATTCAGACGTCGATGTCACATACATTGATACCAGCCCCATAGCTACCGGTAACGGTAATATTGTACCATTAGAAGCTTTTGCGGACCAGAGTCAATCGCCGATGCCGGTGTGTGCACTACCGGATTCTGATTATGTGCCAAAAGCGCACGCTAGCGCATCGTCGATACATAGGAAATATAAAGGCGTACGAAGAAGGCCGTGGGGGACTTACGCAGCGGAGATTCGGGACCTGAAGAAGAACGGGGCGAGAACTTGGCTCGGGACCTACGAGACCCCTGAGGATGCGGCTCTGGCTTATGATAAAGCCGCCTTTAAAATGCGCGGCTCGAAAGCGAAACTCAATTTTCCACATTTGCTTGGCTCAGAAGCATATGAGCCGATAAGATTGACGAATAAGCGCCACTCGATGGAGCCTTCCGCAACGCCGTCGCATTCATCTTCTTCATCACAGACTGAGCACACTACTATTGATTATCAACCAAAGGCGAACAGGAGATTGAACCAAATAGCATCGGCGGCTCCAGCCATTTTGGAGAAGCTAAAACAAATTATATATGATGCATAAGCATATACGACAAAATTAACATGCATGTAATTAGTTTTCTTATTTTAGTTACTTGCTTTATTATAAGATTAAAACCTCTTAATTTGTGATTAAGTGAGATTGTGTGTCCTCTTTTTATTATTAATTCGTCTTTTCACCTTGTGTGTAACCTTTGTATTTGTCAACAATTGTAAGGCTTGGAGAATACCAAACAATGTAATTTATAAGAAAAGTTCAAAGATCTCTCATACAACAAAATCTTTTCTGAGTAGCTTACGACCATAAAAACAAAGCCAACTTAATTTATGATAATTAGATTGATTTGTTGTTTGCTATTATTTTCCAGTGCAGTTTCTAAATTAATGCAAGGGCAATTTTTATCGGTAGAGCTTTGAAGGCTCATAATTTTCAATCCAGAAGGAGTTACGGGACCTATAATATATTTTCGAAAAGAAAATTATGTGCCCTATACAAATTACCATGACTTTACCCTCCATAATGGCAGGGTTCGGGCCCAAATTCTCACGTTTAAGGGGTCTACAGGACATTTTTATATTATTGCGCATAATTTACGCTATTTCCTTATTTAGTTTGGTTTCCCTTTGCTAATGGTTTTAGGGTTCATTTTCTTGTATAAATACTTCTTTAAGTTATAATTGGAGGGACACTTGATTATTTCTATTATCAAAGAAAACGAGATTCGTTCTCAACTTGTGGAGATTTCCACGTTCTTTCCTGAATTCGTCATAGCACAATTGAGTTGGTACTTCCACTTCGTCATAAATCCATACGTGGTTACCAGATGCCATGGAAGGACCTACTCCTATTTCGACTCTCGTACATGCTGCTAGGCTACCTAGCAGCAGGCATTTTTCTTGTAGCGCGCCTTCTTCTTCTTTTCCTAGGTAAACCTAAAGCGGATTTTTGATAGTATTCCGTCGCCTTACGTGAGAGTTTTAAAGAATACTGAAGTTACCATCCTCCATCGTTAAAAAAAATTTAAAAAAAAAATACTATTGCAAGTACTGAGTTTTTATGTTTAAGACAAATACTATTAATTAGATATTAACTTGGAAGATCCGAGTTAATTAGAGTGTTTTGGCTTCTTCTATATACTTGAACTAGCCACTTTGTTTTGGCTTAAATATAAAGTTATAAGATAAGCTTTCAATATCATGAACACCTTGTCTTTTTTACTGGATCTTCTTCATGAGGAGTATTCCAATGACTCGGAATTCTATTAATAATTCATCTTTTCGGTATATTAAGCAAAAAGCTAACCATATTTTTGTTGACATATTAACAAGACTATGTATGTATTAATTAATGAGCACGAACCATTTTGCCCTAAAGAGTATTGTGAGATTGTTGACATGTAGCAATTGTAACCATTTGTCATTATGTTTTCAAAGGATTAATTGTTCTAATCTAAGTTGTATTAGTTGCTTGAAGATCGAGATCACAAGGGTATGTGACATCATTAAGACAAAAATGATCATCATCTATGAGGTCCTTTTGTAATTACTTACCCCTAATTATGCTTAGAATTACTAACTAATTTTGGTGTAATTTACTTTTCTTTTATAACTAGTTATTGGACTCGTGCGGTGCACGAATAATAATAAAATTATAATTTTCACTGAAATACTTGATCATAAAAGAACCAACACAAAGTGGATTTAAGAAAAGTAAAAAGACACTCCAGAATCTTAACATTAACTTTAAATTTGTAGCTAGAATTTATTGAAGTCGATAATAATATAAAGTTGACAATAGTATGACATACCTATATTAAATTATGAAACACAATACTATGTACATTGCTTGTAGTATTACATAGTTGTCATTCCTCATTAACAATCAATATCTTCAGCCCATTAATACTTTTTACCCTTGAGACTACAACATTTAATTGGCCATGACTAAAGACTGACCTTGACAAATACAAACCAACATGAAAAAGTGATTATCCTTGACTTTGGTTTATTGTCATAGCAAAATTAATAGCTAATGGATACTATCTTCTTTGGAGTTTAAGTTTAAATGGTAACTAAGAATCTGATGGAGATAGTATCATTCGAGAAATAAATATCTTGTGACTCACCTTGATTTCTGAAATAATCTTAGCTTCTATAATGTGTTTTTTCAATTGTGTTACTATTAATCTGGTTCCATTGCATACACCAGATTTCTGATCAATATTTATGAGCAACATTACTGGAACATCAATCATCAATATTGATTCATGGTTTAGAAGACCATAAGATATCATGGAATTTAAGAATTCAGTTGTGGCCAAACAACTAAGACATGATAAAAGAATTCAAAAAATTCAAATACTTTTACAGTTCGTCTAAGGTCATCTTAATTTAATATTATCCATTTATGATTTGCATGAAGATACAGATAGTCATATTAATTTAAATCGTGACCAAAAAATCATTAAATTACTAAATTCTTATTTAAATAGTGAAAAAAGACAATCAAACTATTTATTTAGCTTCTTTGAAACTACCAACAATTTTTAACCAATTAAGAGTGAGTTGGTGGTCTATTAGTTAGTGCTATTAATCTTCTTCATTATTTGCTAATATCAAATATTAGCAAATACATATTGATCGATTTTGTAGCTTATAAATAAGGCTTCATGTAATAGTTTTAAAATAGAAAAATAGTATTGCATATTTATCCTTGTAAATTAATTTTCATGCAACTTTACTGCACAACTACAACCTTATCCCTAGAATTATAATTATAGTAGTATTTTTTTCCACAACCTTGATGAGAGTGAATAAAAAAAGCAATGTCTCCCAATCATTAAAATTATTGTTGTTCTAACTGCTTAAGAAATTAGTTGCATCTAATTGGTTTAAAATGCAAATAATAAAATTTATTTTAGAGTATGTCTTACAAATGCTAGGTAGAAATATTAATTTTGTTAATATTTATTGCATTAGGAATAAAAAAATCATAGAGAGTGTCTTATTTAAAAACATCAAATAAAAAAATTTAAAAATTAAGTTCAACATTATCAAACCAAACAACTAAATAATTTTAGTTTCGTAGTCTTCTTTGGGGAGCTACGTACCATCTGTCTCATCCGAAGATGAATTCTGAAACATTAAAATATATTTGTAAGTAAGGAGCTTCAAAAATAAATTACATGTATTGACAATCATTATTTTAATAGTTATGAATTACCTTGTTCATCTCATTGAATTCTTCAATATCTCATTGAATTCTTCAATTGTAGATTTGAATTTTCCATTATTGTAACCAACTATAAAATTGGTCATAACGTAACTATAACCTTCAATCAATATATCCTTGAACCTTCCAAGTAAAGATCTTTTTACAGAGGCATGAATTCTTCCACCCTGTTAAGAATAACCAAATCAAATATAAAAAATGATTATTAATTTGTAATAAAAAACAAAGAATTCCTTTTCATCCATAAGAATCAAGTCAATTGTGTTTGTTTGATCAGGCCTCATAAAGTTTGGAACCATCCATAATCGTATAATGCGAACCTTCAATTTTTAATCATACCTATCATGGGTGATAAAATATATTCAATAACAATTTAAATTTTGAAAAAGGTGATAAAATTATCTATAAGGATAAAGATAATCATAAAAGTTGTTGTGTGAATTTTTTTTTGTGTTTGTTTGATGAGGCCTCATAAAGTTTTGAACCATCCATAATCGTATAATGCGAACCTTCAATTTTTAATCATACCTATCATGGGTGATAAAATCATACCTATCATGGGTGATAAAATATATTCAATAACAATTTAAATTTTGAAAAAGGTGATAAAATTATCTATAAGGATAAAGATATTCATAAAAGTTGTTGTGTAGAATTTTTTTTTAAAAAAAACAACTATTTTAATTAAGGATTAAAATATGATTACCTAAGCATTACAAATAACTAAACACGTGTATTAAGCAGTTGGAAGTTTGGGAGGGAAAAAAATGGGAAGATGTCTTCTACTTTTATATATATATATAGATAAGATAACCACATATGATCTTTAGCTCCTCATAAATATCTGAGTACTTGAATTATCTCACTCTCTCCTACTACTCTGACGAGACTGATCAGGTGTTGATAAAAATATGTTAAAATATGATACAAAAGTTGTGGAATGTCATAATTTATTGGATTGAATGACAAAATAACAAATTATAAGATAATATCGGAGGAGGAGGTCTTGGGTTCAAATTAAACTTAGCTTCCACAACGAGTTTGAATTTTTACGTGTTGATTGTCCGATTATCCAACCCACACATGCGGAGAATTGTTTAAAATGGTATAAAATCAACCATCAAGTTAATTTGGTTGAATGGTAAAGTAACAAACTATAAGAATTCCCGCGAGGCTATATGTACACAATATATAAGTTCATTCATAACTATTGTTTTTTGGATATATACTTTTGCATGGATAATACATTATTCTTGAATGGAAAGGATGCTCAAATGGGGGTGGTATATATATATAATAGAGCATGTTATTAGGCATGGGCACAAAGACATTTCAGTTGCAGGATTTTGGCCATTTTTGGCCTCAAATGTCGCACCTTTGTACCATTGCTGTTTGTTCTTTATGCCACATTAGGCTGCTTTTCGAGGGATATGTCCATTGCCACTCCTTTTAGGGCTGTTTCTGTTTGCCTTTGTAGCTCCCGGCCCCTTTATGGCCTTATTCCTCTTGTCCTCGAGAATAATAACCACCACATTATTACATGAAAATAAATAATATATACCCATATTTATTGCATGTACACCTAGGCATATATATTGCATGTATAATATATACACTAAGTACATTTTTATAAAGAAAAAAATTGGGCAGGGGCTATAGCCTAAAGTAGCGCTCTCCCTACTCTCCTGACCAGACAATTACAAAGTCTGTGGCCCGTGACTCCCAAACCCATCATATGCTTTAATGGGTAGTTAAAGATTAGGTTTTTTTCCTGAAAATATGTACACCAGAAGTGACAGGGATCCCATCAAAAAGCATTTCAGTTATCCCAATAGTAGATGTGTCACTCTTTGATTCAATCACTAGGTTTTATGGACCCCTACACTTACATTAATCAAGGGACAAGATCCACTATTGGGATGATTGAGATGCTTTTTATTGTGATCTCTAACATTTTTGTTTGTACATAATAGAAGCTAATGACAAACCCTTAACTGGGTTTTTGGTTCATAATTATGTGAGGCGAGCATGAGTGCGAGGTAAGTGTGAGATCATTATGGGTGAGCATTGTCATGTTTAGTATAAAATAAAGAGTGAACATGAATGAGAGAATATTAATAGTATAATTTTCATATTACCATTTTTTTCTTTTTAGAAAATAAAACAATATTTTATTATAACAAGTGTAAATGAGTCTTTTACACATCAAAACTCATTCTCCTTGTTTTGGTGAGCTTAGTTATTCTCCACAAGGAAGAATAGAGGGTGGAATGAGTTTAGGATTCCACCCTTCAAAACTCAACTAAACAAGAGAATATATTAATCATACCCTCATTCTTTCCTCAAAACTCCAACCAAATGTCCCGTAAATGTTGGAAGTGCAAAATTTTCCCTCAAATATTGTAACTAATAAAATTAGAGTGTGTTAATATAGACAGTCAAACTAGAGTGACTGAGGATTCATCCCTAGCTAAATTGGTATTTATAAATACCATCCCTAGCTACAACTTGGTATTTATAAATAATATTGTCATTGGGACATGAGGATGTACGTGTCTCATAGTCCCACATAAGCATGCCATGTTTTCCATCATACTTGGAACTTGCTCTTAGAGGGTCAAAAAAAAGAACTATACGTACTTGGAACTTTATGTACTAATCATACTAAAATAACCGTTTGGTAGAGCTTATTTGTTTGTCAAAATATGTTATCTTATAAGTTGTGAAAAATAAAATAGTCCATAAATTATAAAATAAGTTATTAGGTAGTTGACGTTAATGAAAAAGTTTATTACCTTTAAATTAAAAACATAGAATAAAAATTATACAATGATAGTGGATCTTATTATCCATTTTTTTCAATGGTTTTTATTTAAATAATTTAAATATTCTATAGTGGAATATAATGAGGGAAAATCTTGCTAAGATTTTCTTTTAAAGGAAAATCTTGTTAAGATTGGATACAATATTGCTATACATATGCGCGCGCGCTCTGAAGAAAACCTGTAGATCTAGACAACCATATATATTTAGGCGTGACTTGGTCAATATTTGCATGGTAATCGTGTGTATTTTAATTAATTATATTTTTTATTTGCCTTTAAAAAAATTATTTGTTCAATCTCGTTTGTTAATCTTAAAGAAAAGTTGAATTTTCATTTAAAATGGATTTTCATAAAATAGATATATACTGCTTGGATTTACAATAATTCCAATATCGTGCCCTCGTTTCTACTTTCCAATTTTATTGCCTAAGAAATTGAAGAAATAATTTGTAAGTTAAGGTTAAGAAAGAAAAACAATTGTAGAATTTTTTTTTTTAAAAAAAAAGGAAGATCGAGTTGCATATTATTAATATCGAAAATGACATGTAGCCCATCAGTTTGGTAGCCCATGGGAGCCAACAGGTTTATTCCTTTGATTTAATCAATGGAATAGCTTTATTTCCACTCTTTTATCCCATAATTTTTTGTCCAAAGTTATTATTTTAATATAAATTCTATTATTTTTTAAAGCACAGTTTATAATTCATTTGTTTATAAAATTTCATTTAAAAAAACAATGGAATTAAGAAATTCCTTTGAAAAAAACAATGGAATTAAGATTTACCCAATAAAACTCATCGACAATGGATCTTGTTAGAAAGAGTTTTATGCGCTAATTCTGAATATGTAATTTTTTAAAAAATTTAACATGTATTTCGAGAGTTAAAACGTTTTAAAATTTTATTTAAAAGACTTGGGTTCCCATGGACTATCACTATATAGGCTACCTAACATTACTGTATTAATATTTATTGGACAAATAATCTGCCTATGCAACTTCCTGAAGCTAAGAAGGCTCAAGGGACTCAGTCCATATACAAATGTTAGGACAACTTAGAGTAAACTTTGCAACATAATAGGCAACATTGTAGATTAAGAAGGTTCATTGGAAACATAAATGATTTTATTCCAAAATATCATATAAAACAATAATTATTATTATTATTGGCACTATATATAGATTAAGAAGATCCATCGGAAACATAAGTGATTTTATTCCAAAAGTATCATATAAAACAATAATTAATATCATTGGCATCTTATGACACAGCAAACTATACGGGGATACTTTCCACAAATTTTTGCATGATTAAATAAAATATCAATAGATCTGCTATCAAGGCAGGAAATGCAATAAAAAAAAAACATTATCAGTACAATTTTATTATACTAATGAATACAACTTGATTACCTAAAAAATAATAAAATATTTATTTGGTCGATATAAATATTGGTTTTCATTGAATAATAGTTACCAACTCCAATCAAATGAGAATTAATTTAAAAAAAAAAATACGTTGTCTCCATATGGGAATCAGTAGGCTAAGTATCCCAAATATTGATAGCCCAAATCTATATGGTATAGACATGTCAAAAATCTAGCTGGAAAAAATTTAAAATTCAAAATTTTCACTCTCTTGTATCACAGACCCCACTCTCCCTCTATTTCTCCCTCTTCTCCTCATGGTGAAAGAAAAATTTGATCGTCCGACCACTGATCATGGCCGTCGACCCACCGATCTGAAGCGTTAGAGCGCCATGACTCATCCTTAGCCTTTGTTTGTTGCCAACAACGATGACCTTTCGTCCAAAAGGCTGAAACATGTAGAGCTCGTCAAGGCAAGTTCAATGGTAGTGGTGGTTAGCGGAGGGGTGGCCTATGGTGACCGGATCGGGCTCCAAATGTTTCCGTTGGCCACGGCTTCAAGGCGAGATTTCGACGAAATAGGAAACTGTTGACAGCAAATGAAGGTTGGAGATGAGTCATTGTGCTCCGACGCTTCAGTTCGGTGGGTCCTATCAGTGGTCGGATGGTGAGCCATGGTTCCGACAGTGAGGGGAAGAGATGGGTAGGAGAGAGAGAGCATGAGGACTGAGGGTGAAGGGGAGGGGAGAGAGAGTGAATATTTGTGTGAAATTTTCAAAATTCAAATTTATTCACATAAAATTGCTAACATGAACATACCACCTAAGTTTAGGCTGCATTCGACTACCAACGGTTTGGGCTCTTTGTCATTTTCGTATGAGAATTTACTCACACGATATAGCCAATAATTCCAACGACAAAATTCCAACAAAGTAGTGCATGAAACAATCAAATGAGACAAATGAATTGTTAAGAAGCATCAAATCTTATCATGATCCTTTTCGTGCTACTTCAAAATACTATGTACTGTACCAACTCTGTTTTTAGTTTTAATTTGTAGCTCTAATTAAACAATTTCTTTCCAGCCTGGACCAGCACCATGTACATAAATCATTGGTATACATACGCTATACATATACATACATAGATACATATATATATATTTTATTTTATTTTTCTGTCTAGCTTTTAGCAATATATTAATTGCTGCAACGAGAAAAAAATAATAATAATACATGTGCTTCGACACAGCTTTTGCAATAAAAAATTGGGACTCCCTTGTGTTTCCCAAGATCGGACGGTAGCCAGGGCCTCCTATCCCATGCTCTTCTTGAAGTGGTGTTGAATTTTTTATGGCATCCATAATATTGGTATTGAAGAGAAATATAAGAAATATTGTCACTATCAAAACAAGAACAAAATAATGCATGATGGAGTGTTAAGAGATGCCAATCAGGGAAAGTTTTGGTGATGAAATGCATAGGCTGTATTGGAATAGATAAGTCAAATGTTTATATAAAAAAAAAAAAACAAACAAACAAAGCTTGTCAATATTCTTATTATGAAAATAATAAATATCTCAGCAGTTGATATCTCAATTATCTCAACTACGGAGTTGAGTATACATGATCCAAGTGAATTCGAAAGCTCCGCATGTCTCACACGAACTCATGTGCTTACAAACTTTTAAGATGGATTTATGAATAATTTGTAAGAAATAATTCATTGTTGAGTCCAACGTTATAATGAATCAATCAAGGAAAACATAACAAAGAAACAAACATGTGGAGAGAATTCACAAATATTGCACTTAAATTAATCGATAATATAAGGTATCATGTGGTGCACCCCTGGATCAAGATTACTATCCTCAACAAGTTTCGATGGATGCCAAAACATATCATATACCTAAACCCAGGTGGTTACAACTTACAATTCAATATAAAAACAAATGTATCACGGGCACCAACTCGATTATTGCTAATTTTTAATTAATTGGTTACACTACTCCCCACATGACACTCATAAATACATACATACATACATATATATATATATACATGTATGTATATATAGCCTAATCACACAGTGCTAGTCCAGCAACTCAAACAAACACACTTGCCAAAAATGGATACCAGTGAGACTAGTATTATTGGAGGAGTACTAGACTTTGATGATGCCGTTTTGGAGTCAATTAGGCTTCATCTTATGGAGGACGAGGATTTCTTCGAGCCTCCTCCGATGCCTTTCAATCCTATTAACGACACCATACAAGTTTTACAAGTCGAAGAATCAGAGAATAACATCAATGCCGCATACATAACACTTCTTGACACTCCGGTGGTCGATTGCCACGATACCGTGCCCCAAGAAGTTGAAGCGTCGGAGAATAACAATGTTGATACTATTTGTGAGGCTCCAGTGGATCAGGTTCACTCGCCGGAGCCAAATGTGGAGGCGCGTGAGCCTCAACCACTACCAAAGCTGAAGAAATATAAAGGTGTGAGGAGGAGGCCGTGGGGGACCTACGCGGCCGAGATTAGAGCGCCTAAGAAGAAGGGCGCAAGAGTTTGGCTCGGGACGTACGAGACGCCTGAGGATGCGGCTTTGGCTTACGACCGAGCCGCCTTTAAAATTCGAGGCTCCAAGGCTAAGCTTAACTTTCCACATTTAATCGGCTCTAATGATTATGAGCCTGTAAGGGTGACAAATAAGCGTAAATCGCCCGAGCCTTTGCCGGAGCCATCTACGTCGTCTCCTTTGCCGGAGCCATCTACGTCGTCTTCTTCGTTGGATGTTGATTGTCGACGGACGCCTAGGCGGAGATTGAATGAGATAGCCACCGCTGCTCCAGCCATATTGGAGAAGCTAAAACAAATCTTAAATCCATTAAAAAAGTAGATTTCTTTTGGTTAAAAAATTTGGTTGCGTAACTTAGCATGCAAATAGTAGTTTTATTTTTTATTTTTTGTAATTTTTTATTTTGTCGAGTGAAATGACTTTTCAGACTTCAATTTTTCTCTTTCTTCCATAGCATTGCACATTAATTAATGGGATTATAATAATAATCAATTATTATTGATTAATTAGTCATACACATAATTCAATTAATATTCAATCTAATGTCTGGTTGGGCGCAACCAACCACTGCCAAGATAACTAAGACTGAAGAGTTAAGTGAGCTAAATAATAATGGGGAATATTAGTGATAAGTCTCTCACTTAAAAATTTTATTCTAAAAAGGATAACCAAATATGTTATGCTCCATAAAGTTCGTAAAGTTTTAAACACTATTCCATAGAAGACAAAAAAAATTTAATATATGATTTTATTATCTAAGATGTCCTCATCGTCATCCTCAAACATGACACACACCTCCTGCACGCTATTCTTCTCTGACCTCTGCCAGAAGTTTCGTCTCCCCCCTCGTGGCTTACTCGATAGTTCTATGACATTTTTTGTAACTTTTCATTCTGATTTTTGTTGCATTCGAATTAGATTTGCTCATATTCATCACGAGACTTGTAAATCTTATGGTTTTCCTTCGATTTATCATCACATCATTATTTTCGGCAAGTTCTGTGGTGATTTTTGTAATTTTTTGGTTCTGATTATGATGTATTCGAAACTGGGATCTACAGCTAATATGTTTTCTGTTTCGATTAATTTGATATCTGTCATAATGTTATCTGTCGTCTTAAATGTTATCTATTTGAATATTCAAAAAAAAAACATATCAGAACAAATCCAAAATAGATAACATATCATAACATATATAATATTTACATATTCAAATCCAGTTTCAAAAGAAAAAAAAAAATCAAACATCAAAGGTGATGCACCTTGATCCGTGAAATTAATTAGGAGTGTTGGCAGTCGCGGACATTGACCCTATTTAAATGTGTAAAAGGTATTTATATATATATATATATAACCTGTATTGTGTTATAGCCTAGTGCAGTCTCGGCCCCCTCCTTCCGCCCCTGTATAAGAGACTCCAGAGGACGCGACTCTGGCTTATGACCAACCCGCATTCAAAATTCTTATAGCTCGAAGGCCAAGCTCAACTTTCGGCATCTCATCGGCTCTGAAGACTACAATCCGGTTAGAGTGAGCTATACTGGGACCCTCCCAGCTCCTCTTCTTCTTATAACAGAAATAGTATATGACTCCAAAAACCAGCTTATCCTCTATTAACCAACATGACATTTCAAAGCCAATAAAAGCCCCCCAAATTTCTGTAACTAATTAATGTGCTTCATCCCCATACCCCGTAAGATGCCTATATATATACACCTCCTCTTCACTTCATCAAACAGGAAATCAAGACAAATACACAAGTTCAAAGCCTAAGGCTTCAGTAGTACTTGTTTCAACTTTTGCAAAGATGAAGGGAGTGGTCATTTCAATGTTGGTTGCCCTAGCCATGGCTCATTACATGGTGAAGCCAGGAGAGGCAGTGGTGAGTTGTGGGCAGGTGGAGTCATCAATGGGTGCATGCATGCAATACCTCATTTCAGCCAATAATCTTACACCGGCTTGTTGTGAAGGAGTCAAGAATTTGAAGGCAATCACTCCGACCACCGCGGACCGACAAACGGCCTGCAACTGCCTCAAACAAGCTGCCACTAAATTACCAAACATGTAAAGCAAGATGCTGCTCCTTCTCTTCCTCAAAAATGTGGTGTTGACACCACTGTCCCCATCTCCAAGAACATTGATTGTACCAAGGGAGTTAGCTCTTCTTGATTTTAGATTTTTGGTGTTATCTTATTTCTTGATTATTTAAATCAATTTTTGTGAATAACATTTATTTTTTCTTGCATTTGTGCATGGTTAATTGAGACGGGATTTGAGTACATGCCGTGAATAAAGGCTAAAAGGAGTACGTTTGAGCTATTGCCGTAATAATTATCATCATACTTCGATAAATAAAGGCTACATTTTCATATGATTAGAGAATATCAAATGCCATAATTTGGTGATATCTACACCAAATTGTACCGTGACTTAATATTACATATATTATAATTTTGTTAGAATCTCTCTCTCATTTTTTTTTTTTAATAAATCTGAGATTTTATTAAGATTAAATCAAAGATACAAGATGAGCCTTCTAATCGAAGACCGATATACGAAAGAAAAAAAAGGAGCCGAAGGACAAGACGCAGCCTGCCAGAAGGTCCAAAACCTAGACCAACATTAAACTAAAGAGAATGAAGCAGAGAGCCTTTGAAAATTAACTTGAAAATCAATCAAAGACAACCCGCCATAAGAACCAAAGAGAGTAATCTAAACTGAAGCGATGCCAAGAACTTCCACAAAGGCCATTGAAAGATCGAAGAACATCAACTGATTACCCCTTGAAAAGATAGAGTACATTAAAGGAAATTTTGTGGGAAGGAAAGAAGAGAACAAAGCAGTCCACCAATCTGAAACCTCATGGTTATGAATATTGCCATTATAGAGAAGGTGATTTGAGAATGAAATGCAGCTGAAGAGATTAGGAAAACCTATTGCCCTTCCTTCAAACAAACACATGGAGCCCAAAAGAGCTCTCCAGAAGAAAACCACAAGAAAATGGTAAAAAACAAAGCCCACATTTATTCTGAGATAATTATAATGTTTCTCAGAAAGTCATACCCCATACAACCAATAATATTGTCCACTTTGTTTCTCCAAAGCCTAGTAAGTGGGCTAAACCCAACTCAACAAACTAGAAAAAAAGCATGGTTATTTGTTATGGGGTGGGCTTGGGTTTATCAACCACAAATCTACCTCATACATATTCCATATACACCCATTTGGGCCTCCTAGCTCTTACTTCATCAAACACATGTATATGTATATGGAATTATAGAAATCGAAAACTAAGTTTGTAATTATTGAAAAGGCGTGCACGTTACACAATTATTTGGGTACACGATGCCTAATTATGAACTCAATAATCAATATGAATAAATAATATATACATTAATTAAGCCAAACGGTGTGTCTCCATTCCCCAATCTCCACTAATTCAAAGAGAAGAAGGGGAAAAAAAAAAAAAAAAAAAAAGCCAATCGTGGTGGAATTCGAAAAAAATAATGTTTACAAGAAGTTAAATTAATGTTTATAACCAATCAAGTTGACCTCCCAACAAAGTCCAAAAGAACCTGCCCATTTGAATCACTTTAACCTAAAATATTTATTCACAATCACATGTACAATTAGATGTAATGAAATTTCTTAGAAACTAATTAATGGAAAAGCTGTATGAGCAATATTATAATACGTACCTAATACTCCACAATATAAATTAAAGCTTCGTGAACCCTAATCCATCGGAACCCTAAGTTACCAATTAAGCAACCGTTCATCAAAATATGAACAACGGAGAGAGTACTAGCTTACCGGAGTCAGATTACCAGACCATGGAGTCCATCTACCAGCAGCTTCTGACCAATGGTTCAAATCATGCCACATGCACCAACTTTGAATTTCCAACGTTGGATCAACCTGAATCTGCATCAACGCCAAAATGGGGGCCTCGTCAAGAAGTGGTGGCGAGTGATTGTGGTCTAAACGGGCGTCCACCACCGCGTTACAGGGGAGTGAGGAGAAGGCCGTGGGGAACGTACGCAGCGGAGATTAGAGACCCTAAGAAGAACGGCAAGAGGGTGGCTCGGGACCTACGAAACGCCGGAGGATGCGGCTCTGGCTTTTGATAAAGCGGCTTTTAAGATGCGCGGCTCGAAAGCCAAGCTGAACTTCCCTCATTTGATTGGCTCGGATGGATTTGAGCCGATCAGGGTGACTCCCAACCGCCGGTTCGGGGAATCTTCGTCTGCTGCAAGTGGAGCAGGAAATTAGTGGGTTTTGAATGGTGTGAGGGAAGACCCAATTTCAATTTTTAATGTTTAGTCTAGATTTATTGCTAATGTTTACCACTGAGATGGTGGTTCGGTTTACAATCGATTCGGTTAGGTATATGTGTACTCAAGTTTTAATTCCAATGTGAAGCATATTTATCAGTGGTATTTCAAAAAAAAAAAAGTTGTAAAAAAAAGCTGGTTTATTGAAAGATTTATGTTTTAATCAAGCTTCTTAAACTTTACAATGACTTGTGGATTTACAATTTTTTATTTTTTTATTTTTTTGAATTTCTTCTCAATCTATTTTTTGGATATGGACTAAACATAACATAACTATACTATAATTCTGATTATAGTTTACCAATGAGAGCATATATATAAAACGTCTATTATCTGAAAATATGTTTTTACGATTCATCAAATTAGATGATATATATATATCGATGGATTCATAAAACAGATCAAAATATAAATATAATTTTTTAAAATTAAACAAAAAAATATAAGAAGTCCCACGTCACTTGGCATATGGAGTGCCCTCTCCTCCTCTCAAGAGGCATTTTAGTGGAGATTATGGGTAAAATGGGGTACCACCCCACTACTTTGGAAAAACAAAACCTTTTTTTTATGATAATCCAACGGTTTTATATGACCCGTGGTTTACTATCAGTTGCTCGATGGACAGTTGGGTCCACTTCATCAAAAAAAAATGATTAATGAGTAATTAAGGTGATGGTTGTTGGATGTATGCAACATGATTAATTACTTATTCTATCATTCTATTTGGTTGTTGGACGTACAAACTTTTTGTATCATGGTTGGTTCCTTTCCTTTTGGTGGGTCATAAAATGATGTGGACTCACCCAATATAATTTACACAAACATACAAGCAAGTTCTAAACATGGCTGATGTAAGCTGTTGTCCATATTTGGTGGCCATATGTCCACATAATTAGTCATTATCAAACATACCCAAAAAAAAAAAAACAAACAAACAAAACTACCTATTTTCCTATATCAACCATCTGTCAATTTGTGGCTAATTCTGATTAATTCTTAATACTTTTGTCCAACACGTTCAATATTAGTCTTATTAGTTACTATAATATTGCATTCATTGGTCTAAAGAATCTGGAAGAGAAAATAATATACATAATACTTTGCATGTGAATTAATTATTTAATTAAGCTCTAGTTCCAAAGTTACACAATTTTCTCATACGAGTACATTACGAAGAACCATCCCAATGTTTTTTTTCCAACTCTTAAGCAGTACTGGCGTTTACCAGCTGGTTTGGGTCTTTATTAATGTTGATGGTGTTGTGTTCAAAGAGGGTTTTTGCTGAATGTTTGAGCGGCAAGTTTGAGTTTGAGCTGATCAATGTTGAGGCTATGGTTGTGCTTTGGAGTTTGTAAATTTATAGTTAATCTGGTTTTCAGGATATTTCTAATATTGAAATAGACTCTTCTATCATTGTGTCTGAATTGACGTCTGAGTCTTACCAAATATCAACTTTTAGACATATCACAGATGCCGTTAAGAAGATCGTTCTTTCTTTGGGTTATGTGACTTTTAGCCATGTACCCATGATGACAACAAAGTCACTCACATATTCTTCCTAGAAATTTCAAAGTTTTGGGAGGTTTTCAAATTTAGTTGAAAGATTTTATTTCTTGTGTCAGCTCTACTATTACTGCTAAGGGGGTATTTCGTTTGGAGCAATGATAATTTTCATAATTTCTTTATATAAAAAAGTAACAAGAGACCCCCGAGGATGCACGGCTCCAAAGCTAAGCTCAATTTTTATCGACTCCCAAGATTACGAGCTGGTAAGAGTTACTAATAAGGAAATCTACTTGTTCAAGTAGATTTGTTCACCTAGAAGATTATAGTGACCCAAGCAAATCAAGAAATCACAAGAATCAAACAAAAATGAGTGTTGTTTTGGTAAAAAATTAGAGACTTAATTATGAGAGCTATCTCTTATATTCTTGATCTTTTAAATTCTCTGGATATCATAGTAGACTGAAAACACCATCGTTGAAGTAGGATATTGAATATCATATTAAATCCGAACCAAGTGTAATTATGTGGTATTCTTCTTTCTCTTTATCTCTTTATTTTGCTGATATCCTTGCTTTGATTCTTGTGTTTCTTGATCTGTTTGGGTGGATATCACTACAAAGATGATATATATCTTGTGACCTAGCAAGCTTTGTTAGATTTGTCAATCTTAATAATTAAAATAATATTACTTAAGAAGAATTTTAAAAGTTCCAAAATAAATGAACTTTAATGACTAATTTAAGTTGATGGTTGTTGAATGTGAAAGGCAAAAACTTGAAAAATATTTTGTTATAATTTATGGTTTATTCCGAATAGGATATAAATTTGAGGTCGTGTTGAGGGGACTATCAACGATATATAAATCATTAAAAGGGCACATTTTACACCTGAAATTCCAATTGAGAAGTGACAAACAAAATATAATATATATATATATATATATATTAGATATCGAATATTTAGCATCTCAAGAAAACCCTAAATTAAAATAAAAGAATATGAGACGTGGAAAAGAGTTTCAAACACGTGCATGCCAATGAAACTTCGTAGCTCGTACTACCGTCCACACGTCACTAAAATAATATTAATAATAATAGTAATAATAAAAACGTGTCATTTCTTTTCAACCTATATAAGCCATATTAAAGCGATGACATTCTCCAAAAAAGGAAAAAAATAGGATGAGTCAAGAGTCTCAAGAGTACAGCAGTTCACGTAGTTCGGCCACATTGATGCCGGAGTCTGATGTTGCTCTGTTGGAGTCCGTTAGCCATTACCTTCTGAGCGACGATTTCGAAATTCCGGCAACTTTAACGGTCAACTTTGACGCTCTGCCGTTGAACTTTGACGCCATTTACGTAACTTTATCTGAGGCCGTTAACTCCGGACAGACTCAGACGGACCAAGCGGAAGCCGCAAGTGTTGCTGAACTAAAACAAGTTGTGCGTGTTCCGGACGCACGGAAGGGGGGGTGTGGTTTTAAGGGAGTGAGGAGGAGGCCTTGGGGGAAGTTTGCGGCGGAGATTAGGGACCCTAAAAGGAACGGGGCGAGGGTTTGGCTTGGGACTTATGAGACTCCCGAGGACGCGGCTGTGGCTTATGATCGAGCCGCTTTCAAGATGCGTGGCTCAAAGGCTAAACTCAACTTTCCTCATCTAGCTGGCTCAAATGAGTATGAGCCGGTTAGAGTCACTAATAAGCGCCGATCACCCACAGCTTCTTCTTCGTCCTCTTCTCCAAAGCCGAAGAGGAGAATGTGTGAGGTCGGCTCCGCGGGTCAAGCTGATGTAGAAAACAACACTATTTTTGACATGCTTGATGAATTGTGGTTTCAATAATATTACAAAAACAAATATTGTAGATGAATTTACGATATATGGATATCTGCGATAGAGATTTTAATTTCCACTGAGTTAATATTGTTTTTAAGGGTTCTTAATTTACTTAAGTGGGCTTGGCAATAATCATTGGGCTTTTGATACAACAGTGGCCAGTCGGCAATGTTTAATTGTGTTTGTGTGCAGGCCCGGTTTATAAGTTATAGTCTTTTAGATACATGTAACATATTATATAATATATACATATATATATATATAGGGCCTACGAGTCTGACTTCTTCAAATCCGGGCTCGACCCGTTATGTTAAATGAATCTAAAAATAAGCCTGAGCTTGGCCCCTTTGTCATACGAACCTTGCTAGGGCCGAGGCTTAAAAGGCCTGCCAGCAGGTAGACCCATTTTCATCCCTTGCATAGAATTATGTAATTTCTTTAAATGAAGAGTGACATATATGTAACTTGACAATCTATGTCCTCATCAATAATTTTTTCCAGTTTTCTTTATATGAATAAGTTTTACTCATTGTGTCTTTATTGGTAATTGTTGGCATAGTTCAAAAAAAAAAACAACTGTCCACCAACTCTGTTTTTGGTTTTTGGAGCTCTAATTAAAAAAAATTATTATTATTGGCATCTTCCGATACAGCCAACTTTCCAGGGATACTTTGCACAAATTTTTGCATGATTAAATAAAATATCGTTAGATCTGCAATCTATTCTAGGCAGAAAGTGTAGTAAAAAAAAAAAAAAAAAAAAAAAACCTATCCGTACTATTTCATTACAATATATATAGAACTTGATTAACTAAAAAAAAAAAATTTTTTGAAAAAACTAAAAAAAATTAATTAGAGATTCATTTGGTCGATATAAATATTGGTTTTCAATGAATATCTAATAGTTACCAACTCAAATCAAATGGGAATTTACTCACATGTTTTATATCCGATGGTCTAGAATTGTCATGTCTTTTTCATGTTGAATTTGATTTTTGTTTCTAACAAAAAATATATCGTTGTGTTCTTTGCGATGAACACTACATATTTATGATTTTTAAAAATAAAAATAAAAAATTTTAATGCCAAAAAAGGATATTTCAGTGGGGCCTGCTGTAATAAAATAACAGCAGGTCCCGGACTTCCTAATTTCAGCGACAAAATTCCAACAACCATTGCGTGAAAGAATCAAATGACACAAAAGGGTGTATATGTGTGTGTGTATATATATATAATCGAATCCATATCAATGAGAAGTCTCTGTTGATAATTTGTTGAATTAGGCATATGTGTACTTAAAGTTCGATTTCAACCGTAAAAATATTTAAATATATATATATATAATCGAATCCTAAAGCATCAAATCTTATTTATAATTGTTTTTCAAGGGCGCCAAGTGTTTTTCTTAGAAAAAGAAAATAAATTATCAGGTGCTAATTAAGATCTCCACACTTTCATGCGTTGTGAGGGGTCAATATATAATTCAAAATTTTCAGATGGAAAATTAATTTATCTCCACCCAAATCGACCACTTGTGTTACTGACCCTTTTTTTTATTATTATTTATAAGCAAACAGGGGAAGCTATTGTGTAACTGACGGGTTAATTAACAAAGCCTGTCAATCTAACTATATATTATAGAAACTTCTACCATATAAGAATAATTTTCAACCGAGAACGATATCATGCACGCTTGCCTTTTCGACATCGGTATGGATCTAAACTCGAGTCATGATGCCTACGTGCACAGAAATTCACATGACGACAGAGTAAATTAGGCATAAACCCACCGCGAGGCTACAAAGGTATTGCAAATCATTCAATAATGTTCACTAGTGTTGTCCAACATTATAATTAATCAATCAACCAAAACATAACAAAAAAAAACAAAAATCTAGAGGGAATTCACTAGCATATAGTATCATGTGGTGCACCCCCTCCATCAAGATTCCTATTCTCATCATCTGGTTCGGTCTCATGAGAGATTTACATCCACCGAGAAACCCTTTAAACTAAAGTTTTATCTTCTTTTTTTTTAACGGGAAAGAGGAGATTCAATTCTAATGATCAGGATGATACACACAATCCTTACCACTCCAATTAATGGCTCGAGTGTAACTAAAGTTTTATCATACATGCATTATTTACAATTTACAATAGATTCTCTTCCCGTAGACTTTAACTTTAGCGCAAAGCGAGCGACAGTGCATATGACACGATTCCAACAGCGTACGTTTGAACCAATTTGCCAACAATAGTATAATAGAGTATCATGTGGTGCACCCTTGGATCAAGCTTCCTATGCTCAACAATTTTCGATAAAATAGCATATACTTAAGATCCAAGTGGCTACAACTCCATATAAAAAAGCAAATTAATGTATCACCAACTTGATTATTACTCATTTTGAAATTATTTAGTTACAGAACTCTATATGAAACTCATGTATATAGTACAAGCATTGGATATTGGGAGTCGAAACTTTGTGCGGGGATCAAGGGCAGCGGTCCATGAAATTTTTTTTTTGGTTTATTTCTATTTATTCCCAATCAAGACTAATGTGCATGTAATTAATCAAGTGAGCAAAAAGACGATCAAAAACGTGCGTGGATGAAGGGAGAGAGTCAACAAGAGATTTATTGGGCACATTCAGCGAGTTTTCCAATGTTTTAATTGTCCAATCTTGCCAGAATCAACTCTTAATTTCTTATTCTCATCGAGGCACTGCATGCATCGAACATTTAAAAAGATTCACTAAACGTCTTTACTATAATATCATAATCGAATGATTCACACTATATATCATGACGTCATTTCAATTACATTTAGATGAATGCAATCAATTAATTTCGTATGTTATATATATATATGACGTTGATTCACTAGTCCCATTATTTAATCCGATTCCAAGAGCAGATTCCTCCAAAACCTAATCATTTTTTTAAAGAAAAACAAAAAAAAAACCCGAAAATCCTAATTGGCACATAACAAAGATATTCCCATGTTGTGTTGGGCTTGCTTATTAAATATAACATATATAAATATATATTAATATATAAGAACAAATATACAAAATAACATATATATATATATATGTATTTGTATAGAAAAAAAAGAAGGGGGGTCCGTTCACCCCATGTGTGCAAGTGGGTACGCCATTGTATATATATGTAGCCTAAATCACACGGTAGGGCAGTACTAGTCCACTAACTCAAACAAACACATTTATCGAGAATGAATGGTAGTGAGATTAGAAATACTAGAGGAGTCCTGGAGTTTGACGATGCCGTTTTGGAGTCAATTAGGCTTCATCTGATGGAGGACGAGGATTTCTTAGAGCCTTTTCCGATGCCTTTCGATGCGGTCAACGACACCATAGATGCTTTTTTACAAGTTGAAGAATCAGAGAATAACAACCATGCCACATACATAACACTTCCCGACACTCCGGTGGTCGATTCCGACGATATTGTGCCCCTAGAAGTTCAAGTGTCGGAGGACAACAATGTTGATACTTTTTGTGAGGCTCCAGTGGACGAGGTTCAATCACCGGAGATAAACGAGGAGGCGCGTGAGAAGCATGCGCTGCCAAAGCTGAAGAAATATAAAGGTGTGTGGAGGAGGCCATGGGGGAAGTACGCGGCCGAGATTAGACAGTCTAAAAAGAAGGGCGCAAGAATTTGGCTCGGTACGTACGACACGCCTGAGGATGCGGCTTTGGCTTATGACCGAGCCGCCTTTAAAATTCGAGGCTCCAAGGCTAAGCTCAACTTTCCACCTTTAATCGGCTCTAATGATTATGAGCCTGTAAAGATGACACATAAGCGTAAATCGCCCGAGCCTGTGCCCGAGCCTTGTAGGCCGTCTTCGTCTTTTTCTACTTCGTTGGATGTTGATTGTCGACGGAAGCCTAAGCGGAGATTGAATGAGATAGCCTCCGCCGCTCCAGCCATTCTGGGGAAACTAAGACAAATTTTGAATCCTTAAAAAAAAAAAAAAGGTATAATTATTTTTATTATTTTTAAATTTGGTTGCGTAAGTTAGAATGCAAATGCTACTTTTTATGCAATTATTTGTTCTGTTGAGTGAAATGACTTTCATGTTTCAAATTCTTTCTTCCACGGCATTACAAACTAATTAATGCATAAACCTCTCTAATTCTCCTCTCCACTCCTCTCATTTTCAAAATCAATTGGTCAGGAGGAGAATTTCGACTCTTCTCCTTCTCACCATCCCCACCTCTTCCTCCTCCAATGGATTTGATTTGTCTTTTCTCATTTTAGTGTTGAATAAGGATTTTACAGGGGTCTTTATTCTCCGGTTATAGATCTCCTCCACCCGTCGCGAATCTTAGATCATCGGCATTTCTGATATGCTCCGGCGACAGATATTTGATTTTATAGTTATGAGATTGTCAGAACAGAAGGAGATCAACCTCTCTTATCGAAGATGAAGCCAAGATCCTTGTTGTAAATCCAAGTTGTCATCTATGTGTTGGTTTTTCTATTTAGTCTTTGTTATCCAGCGTAGACCAATGAAGTTCGGAATCATTACAGAATCATTCGACGGTCGTCCGGTGATGTCCGATGTAATGCCTGGTCGGGAGCAATCAACCACTGCTAATACAACTAAGACTCATATGAGTAGGACGAAATTCATAGGCTAGTATCTTATCGGTTAGATAGGGACTCAAATCTCAATCAATTTTTTTTCTAGCCTAATTATTCTTTAGAATTCGAAAAGCAAAGTAAAAGTAAGCCAAATAATAATAATAATAATAATGTGGAGGCGGGTGAGTCATCTGAAAAGAGATGGTATGTTAGGGACCCACATGCACAACATGGCCTTAACGAATTACAAGAGAAGTAATACATGAGGAGAGGTTGTGCCTAGTATGGAAGTTGGTGGTGTGTGCCGTATGTGTAGGGAGATTGGTGGTGTATAGTTATTGTTAGTTTTTATATTGTCAGTTATCAATTTATTTGTCAGTTATTAAACTGTGTTCTTTGTAAGTTGCTTAGTTTGATGGGAGAGTAGGTCACGTTTGGTGTCCACTAAACTTCCTTCTTTATGATGTATTTAAATTCATGTTCACTCAACAAAATTGGTAAACACAAGAACTTTGCTGCTGCAAAACAGGATTCAGGTTCCCTAAATAAGTCCGTCACTCAATCAATGTTGCAGGCACGTAACATGGTATAACAACTATAAGGGCGAAAGAATATTGGTGTTAGGGTTTTGGCATGCGACTTATATGAGTAATGCTATAAACCCCCAAAATATGACTCTCATTTTACTCTCAAATCTATGTGACATGTGAAATAATCAATGATCTATTATAAATACATATGTAGAATCCATTTAATAGCCAACACTTCACATTGATTGGGGTAAGTATAATGTCATATTTTGACGATTCCAATTTCTGTAATTGATGTGCCTCATGCCCAAACCTCGTACGATGCTATATATATATATACACCCCATAAGAGCATTAATTATCATACATAAAATCAAGACAAATACACAAGCTTAAAGGCTAAGGTTTATTAATTAAGCTATGACTATGTTGTTTAGTGGAGCTTATTTGTTGTCAAAATAAGCTAGTTTATAAGTTGTGAAAAATAAATTAAGAGTGCGTTTGATAGAGTAATTGGATTGATTTTCAACGCTAACGAAAAAGCTATGAGAAAAAAGCTTAGTTTGAAGACTGTTTAATTACAATTAAACTATATATACAACACATATGATTAGATCCATATATATATATATATATATATATTTGAATACAGCTTTTTTTTTTTAACAAATGTGACATTCGGAAGTAAGGAAGAAGCCAAAATGCTACAAATAACTATATAAAACAAAATTTAACTACTAATATTTTTTTATTCTTTTTTCCCCTTTATATCCCATATACACCCATTTGGGCCTCCTCATTACTTCATCAAACATAGATATAGATATTAATACATGGAATTCTAAAGCAAAAGCTAAGTTTGTAATTATTGAAAGGGCGTGCACGTTACACAATTATTTGGGTACGTATGCCTAATTAATGAACTTAATAATTTCTTCTTCTTCTTCTTTTATTGAGAAAGATGAACTCGATCAATAATTTCTAGACTACGTATAAATAATATATGACCTTAATTAACCCAAACGGCGTGTCCCCAATCTCCACTAACCTAAAGAAGGGAAAAAAAAAAGAAAAGCAAGCCAAACGTGGTGGAATTGGAAACAATTATTAATGTTTATAACTAATAAAATATGACATCAAGGTTGACCATCTCCCAACTATGTCCAAAAGAACCTGCCCCTTCATTCACTTTAATCTAAAATATGTATTCACAATCACATGTACAATTAAATGTAATGAAGTTTCTTAATGATACCTGATTAATTACCTTCTCCAGGTACTTCCACACTCATCAACGACACCCAAATATCGACAAAAGTATTCGTAGACTATCAAGACTAGAGTAACGCACTCTTATCCTTGATCCGAACCCAAGTCAGATACTCCTAACGTTAACTTATAACCAACCATATTTCCCCCTCTAACGTCAAAAGAAACTCAAAGAATTGGGCTCATGTTTATCCAGACAACAAACACCTTTTATAATCAACATTTCTCCCTAAATCTCGTTGTGTCAAGCTTTACGTTTGACAATCAAAACCTGCCTTTATATTGTCACATTCGCCAGCCAAAAGTAGCTCGCTCTATCTGACAGAAACTTGAGCCAAGTATCCTCCATTGATCTATAAACACGCGTCCTTGAAAACACGGTATTAAATTCTAAACCTTAAACCCTTAAAATAAAAATCTAAACCCCAAACTCTAAACCTATACACTAATTTCTAATTTTAAACTCTAATATGTCATTTTCAAACAAATAAAATCATGATTCAACGTAGTTTTGGGGAGAATTATAGCTATAATTGTATCAAAAATTTGGAGTCCCTGGATTGAATATTTTTCATAAAGAATCGAAGGAAAATACGGCGATTTTTTCTAAGAAATCCCTAACGAAAAATATACATTATTCCTTCCATTTTATCGAATAGATCGTAATCACCACCCACATTGCATAACTATTATAACTATTTAACTCACTTGAGAGATTCCATTGCAAATGTTTTAAAGGAGTGTCAAGTCTCTCATGTTTATCAATTTGTCAAGGTTGGTCCAGCCCATTACACACGTGATGTTAAATATTAAATAAGCCAAAAAATTGAAGCATATGGAACACATTGGAGAAAACATACAGAATCTACAAGAGCTGGCTGGCCTTTGTAGACGGGGTTCAGGACAAAAAGAAAACGGTCAATTACTGTAGCGAATGGTCTCCCTAATTAAATTTTTTTTTTTTAAAAAAAGCAAAGGGATAAGATTTGAAAGAGCTCATGTACTTTGAAAAAATGTCAAACAAGTTCTTTTATTTTATATATATATATAATATATAAATTGAGCTAAATAAGCTTCTCTATCTTTCGTATCAGTTTGATTAAGCCCTTAACCTAAATCTCTATCATATATGTGAAAAATAAGATAGTTTATAAGTTGTGAAATAAGTTATCATATGTTTGGTAAAACTTATAATATAAGCTAACTTATAAACTTTAAAAAAAATATATTTAAATTTAATTTAAAAAGATAAAATAAAAAAAAGTTATAATATTATCTTAATAAGAAAGAAAAAAAATTGAAAAAAACAAACATAAACTCTAAAAGAAGTTTCAATTTGAAACTTATTTTTTTGGAGCTTATAAACTAGTTATATGGTATGTTTGGCATAACTTAATAAGCTTTGCCAAACAAATCGATTTTAATGTGGCGAAAATGTGTCGCCAAGTATTTGATATGAGTTTCTTATTATTATTTTAGGCTTATTTACGCGAATGAAATTGTCTAAAATAATGACAAGTGTCTTAAATATTCAAACAACAATTTTGCCCTTGATGTATCCTACTTTGCTCGTTTATATCCTTTTAAGTATAAAATATCTCCTCTCTATCCTTAATGTTTCATAAAACAACTCAAATCTATCCCGATTTTACTATTTCGATTGTATTTGATTGGATTTTGCATACGTGGAAATCGGGAAGCAAACATAAACTTGAATTCGAGACAACTATTACAAATTTCAATGGAAGACTGGATTTGTTATAAAATACCAATTGAAGTAGAAAGTTTGTTCAAACAACAAAGAGCTGGGTCAACTATTCAATCAAATGAGATTGAACATGTTTCCCACCTCTTCTCAAGAAAGAAGTGGACTATTTCTTTGAAAATTTGTGCTCAATTTCATGTGACAATTCCACCAGGATCTCTTCTTTAGTTGGGGAAAGAATCCGCGCGAATCAAACTTGTTTGAGGAACATATCGAGAGAGAATTGGATTTGATTATACAATGTCAAGTGTTTTTTTATTTTTATTTTTTGAAATCCAATGTGTGGTTAGTAAACAAAGATTTAAAAAAATGATGTTAAGAACATTATGAAAATAACATCAGCTACAATATTATCTAACAGTGAAAACTTATAGCTGCACCAACTATTCTCGCCAACTCAAGACTATAATATATCATAACCAATTTTTGTCACAAAATAATGAGTTAGGAATAACACTTGTTCAAGACAGGCAAACCATTTCCCAATTATTACTCCGGTTGTGACTGACATTCACCATCTTCTACCAAATGCCACCCAAAAAAAGATGAACATTATTTACATTCCATTTTTTACTAAGTACACCCCACTCTAATGTGTTTTTAGAGGGTTAATGAGGTGTATTTAATAAAAAACGGGGTGCAAATAATGTTCATCCAAAAAAAATCTGGCTGCATGTCTAACACCAATCCAACGAGTTCCACAATCTCTATATTTTTACGGAACTGGATGCCGCCTCCTGCATTTTTCCAAGGCATTTGCCAAACAATAGAAGATAGAAATCAGGGCTGATAAATAAAGAACTTTAGGAGTTCAAATGAGCTATTGCACAGAATGTCCTATGATGAAGGCTAACAATGATTTGCCCATCATAGGCGTCTGTACAAGCAAGCAAAAATGTATCAACAATTTGAATATGTGCATTATATAGTTATATCTAGTAGAGAAATCTAAGACATCACCTCTTAGGTCGGCTCCTGTCTTCCTCATAGTCCATCACCCCATCAGGTCCTGCGAAGATCTCATGCCCTCGGAAGTCCATGTCGGCCTGCTTACAGTTTGTAACTTCTGCCACAACGTAAGTAAGACACATCGACCAACATATCCACGTAATTGAATACAACTCAATCCTTAACCCATACCCTTGACTTGCTACTTTTAAGAAAAGAAAATGGTAATAAAATAACAAATAACATAGATAAAGCCACTCTCGTTAACAAAAATAGGCAATTTATTTTTTTCAAACAGCAACAAATATTGACATAATTATTCAGGTTTGCACAAAATTAATGCACATACATTGGTTCTTTTAATAAGGAAACAATATATATGTCATGAAATTAGGGGGGAAAAAACTGTCCTCAAGTTAAGCATGTATAGCTCATCATTTTCTTGTCAATTTTTCTATATATGCATACGACGGCAAAGAGCAAGTTAAACAGGTAACTTTCTAAAACAACGCTGTCCTCAAGGGATGCCCGGTTCTATTCACTTTGTACAATTCATCATGATGGTAAAGCAACAAAAACAAGAAGCATTCAACTAACAAAGCAGGATATAACTGACCTTGACGGCAAGGGACTTCTTCACATCTTCCACTCTGTCTTCCAGATCCTTCTGGTGCTTCTTGTCTAACTCGCTCATATTGTCAGCCCACTTTATCTTCTCTTTAATAGAGACAAGTAGATTATCAGAAGTAGTCAACCTAGATTTCAATTCATAGATTGAAGTTAGAAATTATGCTGGACACATCAGACTTGAGAACAGGAAGAAACTCATGCATAAAGGTAAAGCTACAAGCAGACAGGAAAACTTTATCCATAAGCTTTTAGCCAGAATTATGGTAATAATGGAACCATGCAAGATCTACAATGAACACCTTAAGCTAGCCAGCCAAATAAAATAAAAGCTAACATGTAACAAGAGAATAAACATCATCCACAAATAGGACCTCAGTTCGCGAATATTAAGATGCAAAAATAAAAATACACAAATTCCTTTGACATGAGAATTTTACAAAGTCAAGTAACTATTCCAAAGGTTTCGGACAGAGATACATTATTTGAATTTCCAGATAACGGTGGCAATTCTATACTTAGCAGCACAACCAAATATCAGATTTCAACACATTCAAAATGCTGATGAATTGGAAATCTTTACCAATTAGATAGTGTTTCTATCATATTTCCAAGTTGTCCAGGCCTCAAATCCCTCCCAGCAGAAAATTGGATCTGAAGTATAAAATAAATATTTGAAAAAACAATAAAAAAAAACTTAAAGGAAAAAGAAGAAGTTGTAGTGGTAATAATAATGATGATGATGATACGAGATAGGAAGGATAGAATTCTCAGACCTCAAAGCACCTTCGCAACTGATCCAGCTTTCCTCTAACTACGCCCTAAAAAACACCCAGAAAAAGAACAGGTTGCAACAATCAGGACAATTACAAGAAAAGGTGTGATTCTATTTAGGGACAGAAGATTGCAATCTAGGTAGGGAAAAACCTACCGCATACATGCACTCATTGATGAGAAAATCTTCAAGTTCACGCACATTTCTGACATATATCTCCTGCATTAGTTGATCATAAGGCACTACCTGCAAAAGGAAAAATTATTATAATTCTTGAGAGAACTTCTGCCAAAATCAACGCCACAGAATTTTAATGATTACTGTTAAAACAGTCCAAGCATTACTATATAATAAATGTTTGACAAAAGATGCAAGACAAATGACTGCCTACAATAAGCCAAATGTTGCCATGGAGCGACCATTAAAAAACACGAGGGTTAACATTTCAAGCAAGGGATACCTTGTTTGTTTCTGCCAGAGTAAGCACAGTAAGTTGCTTCAGCTTGAGAACTTGATCAGGAACTAATGGTGGAAGACAGCCAATATTATCTATCACAAGAACATCTGGTTACAAATTGCGCCATGACTCGAAAATACGACACAAAACAAGCTCATAGATGCAGTTCATAGAACAATTGATATGTACACGAGGAAAGGGGAAAAGGGACCAGTTCCAAAGTTCCCAATCATCAAGCTTATACTTCCATAACAACAACTAGGCAAAGTAGCCCTATTAACTGAAACAGCAACACCCAATGTAGCTCCTTAAAACCTGTCACAATAAGAAAAAGACTAAAGGGACAGCCAAAGACATGGACACACAACATGTGTATCTTGTATTCTCTTGCATGAGCATGAAACTTCTCTTTTGTCTTTTAAGGGAAGAAAAGATAAAAGAAAGTGCCAAAGAATCATTCCAGCAGAAAATTATGAATACACTCATGAAGTAACAGATACTCTAATTGTATCCATGTCAGTAAGGATTCCGCAACCATTTCAGTCAAAGCCTAAAATTCGTACTTATCCAGAAAGCTTAAAGCTCCAGCCACTCTCATGAGCTCCTGCCATATCAACATGCTCATTGCTTTAACTAACTGTTTCAAAGTACATAGTTCACGCCAAAATCATATGCAACAATTATCTACAAAAGCCGAAGCTCAAGCCAATTTCATGAGCTCCTAACCGTATTGCAATCATATGCCTATGCTCACGCATGCCAATGTTGTCCAAACGATATTTATCGTGATTGCAAATTTTTATTGGGCTTATTCAATAAAATTATTTGGACTAAATGTCTACAGCACATGTAGCAAAACATGGAAGTAACCCAAATACTTCACCATTGGAGTATCCTGCACCAAGCTTCCCTCTTAAATGTGATGCATGTATGAATTATACTGATAGATATGACATGTAAAGCTTTTGTGACCTATGCACAAAGGATAATATACGGAAGTCAGAGAGAGGATAAACGCAGATAAAATTCTAATTGTCACAACTCCAAGAAAATTGTGAAAATGCCTAGTAAGCCAAAGCTAGACAGTAGTACAGTCAACTATTCATAAACTGATCCAATTCAGCTTCTTTATCAACAAACAGTCTATTATTTCTCTACAGCCACACCAACCAGCAGGTAATAATAGAAGTGTTTAACAAGAGCTTTCCCTGTCCCATGTTTCCAAGCCATCCCCAGGCAGTCAATTCAATTGACATCACTGCTACTCCCAATTAACTCCAATCAAACATTTAGCATTTTCTCTCATGTTGTATTATAAATCACTTAAACAACTACACAATGCAGTAAGGTGACTTGAACACCAACTGAAACATCACCATAATGGTAGGATCCTAACCTGTCCAATTACTGAGCGCAAGTGCGCAACAGCTAACTTTCTTTTAATGCAAAAATAATCTTTATTCAGGGTCACCAAGAAGGTGAAACCCAAGTGAGAGAGATACAAGAAGACACAAAAGCATAGAAAAATAAGACAACAACAGAACATGAGGAAAGACAAAACTAAAAGCAAACAAGCTCATAGACCCCAAGAGTGCAACAACATTTTCAGTTGCCCCTACATAACTAGGCCCTCTAATGAATGTTCGTATAAACATCATAGCTAAAGCTATCAACAACAAGAAAAGAGGACAATGAGGAGTTCAAAGAAGTACAACCTCAAGTCATTAAATGTGGAGAACATAACAGATAAGATTAAAAAAAATGCAAAAAAGCTGAATAGGTACTTTCCAAAAGAGTGTTGAAAATGGTGAGATGGGGAAACCTAAGGATTGAAGTTTTTCTCTGAATTGCATGGAAGATGGAATTTAATAAAAACACGATATTTTACAGTTTTCATGAGAGAAAATGCGGAGCAGATATGAAAAACTAGATAAGTGATGGTATGATGACACATGGGGAGAAGATGAGAGAGGGAGGACGAAGGGAAAAAACTATCAATGGTAAATTATATTACTGATCAAGGACACAGCAACTTATAACCATATCGCAAAAATAAGTCGGAAGCATAAACACCTAGTTTTCCTGATCCATCGATAAGTATGGGACTGAATACCAAAACACTGTACATTAAATCCAGACTGTGAGGATGTCCAGTGATTGCAAAAGGCTATGAAAGGGGAAGGAAACTAAGGGAACACCTAGTTCTTTGAATGCCATAACCAGCCAGTAGGAAGGTACATGCATTTGAAATGATAGTAGACCAAATGGATCCCATTTTATTGGATAGGCAAGGTATTATCAACTTACGCCAATCCCACTTGCAGCAGATGTCACAATAATTGGTAGCTTATAGAAGCATACCACCTTATAGATCATGTCCCAACCAACTACTAAAACCACAATCAAATATCTAGCTCGAGATAAATCCTGTCAGCTCACACTTACAAATAATAGAAGAAATTTCCAAAACAGCCAATAGTCTAATACCAGTCAAATGTTTTGGAAAACAGCATTTGAACTGTTCAAAACACGAATCAACACATAATTATGGAATAGATAAACATCGAACGAGCACACAAATTTTCCTAGAAAAGAGGTTTCCGTTGCAATGTTCAATTCCTGATGTATCATTAAATTTGGAACTTCAGATGCAGATGCTTAACGAAAAGATTTTACGTTTCAAAATCAAATCCAAGCTACATATAATAGTCAACACTATAACCATTCCCTATGACTTAAAACCTTTTGATCTAAAGACCCTATAGCCAAGTGCAATCACCAGAGAAACCTGTTTCCCAAACAACATATATGTATAGGTTTAAAATCATATCTCAAACACAAAAAATACTAAAACAGGCAAGAATAAAATAGCTTTTTTTTTTATGAAAAGACAAAAGATCAGACCAACAAATAACAAGTACCAAATATGATTTGCATAAAATATTAGAGAAAGAGAGAGATGGCAGATTTCTTTCTTTTTCTTTTTTAAAGAAGCCGGAGTTACTGAGCTTACCCTTGTAATCACTCCATGTGCCATGTGCAAACAAACGCAGCACATCTAGTAATACAGAACTTTCAGTTCCTTCAAGCTGCACAAGAAAAAAGAGCATGTAATCCGATTGCGAGCGATATTGAAAAACTAAAGCCAAATCACAACATAACTTGAACACAACACTGAAAGCCAATAATCGGATAAAGAAAATGATGACAAGAAAAAACTGACAGTTCAGAAGGAATACAAATCCAGGGAAAATAAATGAAGAATGTTACAGAAAAGCTAAAAATACATGAAACAATTGATGAATGTAACAGAAAAAAACACACAACAAAAAAATACAAAACAATCAAATTACTAGTCTAAAACAAAGGACCGAGATGAGATCCGATGCGCCATTAGTCTATTTTAATTGTTTTACTTGGTCAAAAACTCATGGGTACATTCTTCTCATGAACCAAGATAGATCAAATAAGAGTATCTTTAAGACTGAGGATAAATTTTCCGCATCTTCTCTTCTTCACAGAATATAAGGTTAAAAAGTTGAACATAATGACTTAAACAAAAGAGCAAACTAAAAGGGAAACTTTCTCCGCAAAGGATTTCTTGACTCTTTAAAAAAAAGTAATATTAAAGGAAATTATTTTCTTACAAGGGTTCCTACAAAACGTAATTTAAAGGAAATCATCTTCTAATAAGGATTCCTGCATCGCTTCACCAATCCTGCTCATTCAATCCGACTCGCCATTCCACTAGGGAATCTCAAAACTGGAGCCAAAGCGAAGCCTTGACCAGATTGTCATCGGAGCAGATAGAAGGAATTTGTAATAGATTCCTTTACAAATTACAACAGCATCTATTACCTCCAAAACTTGGTTTTCTAGCTGAAATTCATCTTGGCCAAGAAAAGTTTGAACTTTTTCAAAACACATAGCATTTGCTCTGCTGCTTCTTCAATAGTTGCTACCACATTCTCACATTCTTCTCCCTTAACCTCCTGAAATACAGCTTCAACTGCAACTAAACTCACCCTTGTCTTAAAACCAATTTCTTCCTTCGTCTCTCAAAAACTTTACTCCATAAAAAGTCTACATGCCTAGATCTGCACAAATTGATCTCATGATCCTTAATTTGTGTCGTCCTGATTTCTTCAAGTTTTGCCCAAACGGACTCCAGTGTAACTCCTGATGATTGTTTCTCCCCTTCTAAATTGGGTTTGGTCATCTTCCCAATATCAAATCCAAAGTAAGCCACTCCTTGTTAACATTAAAAAGTTAGAGAAGTCGGCTGCTCAAAACCTCTCTTTGATACCAATTTACGTAGTTTTTAAAATTCTGGTGTAGATTTTAACTATGACTGAGCAAAACCTGAAACCCTATCCCATTAAGGATAAAAAGCACTGACATGCACACAAAAAAAAAACTACAACTCAATAGATTATTTAAGTGAGCATGGAACCTCACCAAGGTCAAGCCACATTGGACCCACCCCTACACCACCCAAAAAAAAAATAGAGACAGTAGCAGCCACTGGCAAACAAACTGCCAATCTACTATCGTGGCATTAATTCTCAGATGCAAAAAAGATTCAAACCCAAGAAATCAGAGTTCCCAAAAATGCATTCCTAGCCCTAAAATTCCATCCCTTCTTGGGCTTCCCTTATAGATCGAGAATTGGCAATATATAGATTCTTCAGTCGTTTATGGATTTGACATTCCATATTGCACGAAATCATCACCGTATCCAAACTACTTATTTTTCCTTTCTTTCATCTCAGCAAATACATTAACTATGCCAAACTACTATCCCTTAAAACATCATCGTTCCATAATCAACTGACGAGGCAAATAGCAAGTCAGGTGCTGAATACACTATTTCTCAGCAATTTATGGACTTAAACACATGACTACATGAGCAATTGAGCATCCATATCAACAAAATACTCCCGAAATCCCAACTATATATATTTCCTTGCTTTCTTCTAATCAAATCCATTAACACCACCAAAACTAATCCGTCAAAACAGAATCGATCAATAGAAAGAACCGGCAAGTAACAACAATACGGAACTAGTATCATCAACGTTATCTCGCTTCCACGTGATTCCCAATTAACAAACCACACACACAAATTTTGACCAAAACAATATTCAACAAGAACTACAAATCCCTAAAGAAAACTAAATAAGCACAGGAAAATAAATAATGCAAACTAAAGAACAACAAAAAAGGTGTTCGGCTTGCCTCGGCAACTGTAGGCACGTCGAGAATCTCCGAGAAGGCGAAGAGGGAAGGGTGCGAGGTGGCTTCCACAATCACAGGCGCGAGAGCGGAGCCCTTGTTAGCCGAGGCTTTCTTCACAAAGTGATCGATTAACTCAGCTTGCTTTTGCTCGATGTCCATCTTTTAAAGAAAAATCTCAATACGAGCGTAAAATAAACAAAAGAGAATTCAAATCAATTGTATGGAATATTAATGATGTAAAGCCGTAAGGAGCATTGAAAAGAAATTATGGTTTCTTCGCGGAACCAGAGCCTGTGTGAACGACAGATATAGACTTCTAGGGTTTTAGGGATTGTGAAAGAGAGCAGCGATTTCGTAAGTGAACAAGGACGGTCTCTTTGGAGAACGGAGAGGGCTAGAGAGACGCCTTGTTTCTGCTTCCGGATCAATATATGAACAACTCTTCCTGGTAACATATAATTTTGTATTAGTTAATTGTAATTAAGGGTTGCCCGTTTGGAGAGTTTGGAGTGTTGGTTGGGAGGTGTTGGGTTGGGAGGGATTGAGAGTAGGGGTGTAAACGAGTCAAGCTTTTAACGAACTATTCGGGCTTGAGCTCGATTAGGCTCGGCTCGAATTCGTTTAAGTTCGAGCTTGGCTCGAGCTCGAACAAAGGTAAAGGCTCGTTTAATATTCGAGCTCGAACTCGAGTTTTTAAGTGTTCGGCTCGAAAGCTCGATAAGAAGCTCGGTAATAATTAATTAAAATTTTTAAAATATATATATTAAATATCAATTAAATATATATATTCTTGTTCGAGCTCGTGAGTTCGTTCAAATTTTCGAGCTAAACAAGCCGAGCTCGAGCTCGTAAAAAAAGACTCGAGTCGAGCTCGAACACAGTTTTGAGCTCGTCTCGAGCTCGAGCTTGTACCAATACATGTCGAGCCGAGCCTGAGCATGCTGATGTTCGGCTCGGCTCGTTTACACCCCTAATTGAGAGGCGTTGGGATTTTTATATATAATCTTATATAGCGAGATTTTGTCTCAATTCTGAACGCCTGAAACGATCAAGCCAACCTTCCAAACCCAACACCCTCAACCCAACCCAAGACCTTCCAACCCAACCTTCCAAACGGGCAAACCCTAATTATAAGGTGATATAACTCCTAAAAAAAATTATCTAGTTTAAATTTGGGTCCGAATCCAAACACAAAAAAAATTTAATTTAATTTATTTGTATAGACCCTGACTCGAATTAAATTATTATCTGATAAGTAAGTTCAAAATCCAATCCAAATTAAGGTGTCGATATGTAAATATTTCGTAAAAACATATAGTCTCCAATGACCCATTTCGGAACTTTTTTTTGCACCCCTAATTAATTACCACAAAATTTTCCTTTTTTGTAATTTATATTTTTGTGTTTTTTGAAAACGCGATTTTCAGTTAACCGCGTTTCTCAAGAACGCCACCGTCTACGTCTTTTCTGACCTCTCATCGCGTTTTCTAAAAACCTTCGCCCCCTCTTCGTCTTCTGTCGATGGAGAGAAAAAAACAGAGTGGAGGATGGCAGCATATTCGCACTCCAACAGAGTGGCAGTTATGGCCACAAACGACGACGCTTCGGTCAGTACTAATCTTCGCTTCCATATTATTAGTTTCGTTTTATTTTCGTACGCTCCATCAGTTCCTATTCTCCTCATGGGTAGCCTAAGATTTTCTCCTGTTCCTCTGTTTGGATGCCTAGAGAAAAAATTGCACCGGAAGAAAATTAGGAGGAGATTCCCTCTGGCTTAGTCTGCTTTGGGAAATCTATCGTGCGTTTGTTATTTTCAGTTACTGTCTTGGATTGGATTGAAGTACTGACGCAATGTTAATTTAACCTGTCATTCTGCTTTATTTATGCCTTTCATTAGTATGTGTTCATCAATGATGAATATTTGTTCGTATTCTTTATACATACATTGTCCTGCGGAACTGTGAATTTCTAGACGGAGGTTGGTTTCCTGGAAAATGAAATTAGAAGAGTCTATGTTTTGGAATGATCTATCATTTTGTGCTAGTTTCCGTTTTGGTTGCTTAGGAATTTATAATGTGGAGGTTACTTTGCTCGTTGGGCTGCGTTTTGGAAGCTTCTTTTTAAGTTTCTCAAGAGTGAAGTCAATTCTGATGAAAGCAGCTGCACAAAGAAGCAGATATTGTCACTTGGAGCCAGCCTCGATACAACATATTCCCAGTTGCAGGTGCCTGAGTTTATTTGTCAATTGGCATAAATACAGACCATCCAATATGTTCTTTTCCATATCATGTTTAGAGTATCATATTTTAGGCAGAGCTTTTGGTTTTTTCATGGTGTCAAAGAGTTGAACTATGAAAATAGATGAGATGGCGAATGCCTGATAGAATTGATCAGGTCTTACAATTGCTTACGTGTTTATATTTGTTCTGAGTTGTTTACTTTATGTTTCAGCAGGTTTCATGTGTATTTTCATTGGCATGATATTTTCTGCACATTTTTTGGCTTCTTAAGCTATCATCTGTTTCTAGATAAGTTTGAATTTAACTTTCAAACTGGAATCACGTAACAAACCTAATGTTCTTTTTGACAGAGAGCCTTGCACATGCCCTGGCCGCCTTTCTGGAAGGCAAATTCCTGTTTCAGGTCTTTGGGAATTCTTTTGCCTGATTTGGGTTGTGGAAAGATCCTATCGTAAAATCATCTTTCCCTTTGAAGATTCTGGGATTCTAAGGTGTCTTCCAGTCTGATGTAAAGGGAAGTTCTTGCATTGTTTGGTTGTGTATCTTTTCCTTCCTTTTCATCTACTTTATCTTTTATACTTAATCCTTTTTCTCAAGATTATTTGAAAGATTCTTCTTGTTGATGTTACCCTAACTAGGATTGAACGGCTGGAATTGTTCAATAAATATGAAGAGTGGCACATGATACAGGTAAGTCAAGACTTCATGCGCTTATTGTAAAAGTGCTGGCTATTTGAATACTTGGTAGTCGTTACTAGCATCTGTGGGCCTGGACCAAATAAAACTAACTTTTGTGTGTGTGAAATAGAGTGCGGGCTAACTGTAAGGCCAGCACAGCCCTGAGTGGGTCTTCTCCTGACTAAAGGTCCACTTGTCGAGCAGTGGACTCCCTTTGCAGGTGGACAATAGTGGCTGCATAACACATGCATGCTTCTGTTTCAAATCCTGAATTAATGCTTAGCTTTTGGTGATCATGAATTCAGTTTGTTTCTCTAGTAATATGTTTATAATTTCTCAAACTTTCTGTGCCAATCGATGTTTTTTAGGAGCACTACTGTGTGGCTTATGCAATCAATGACATGATGGTATGTGCATTCACGAGCCCTTAATGCCAGTTCAGCTTTTTTTCTCTTATCTGCCTTATTGTTGCTTACTTCTAGTCCTCTCCTCTTTTTTTTTGTCATTGTGGGCTTTAGAAGTTCTTCCATCATTCTTAGAAAGAATAATACGACCAAATAGGTGAAATTGTTGAGATTTTTCTTTTTATTTGTCCATTTTCTGACCACGAGCTGTATAAGATATACATAGAAGGTCCACTTGACATGGATAAGGTTTGAATACTGATGCCAGGTTTATATGACTCGGGGGTTGTTAGGAAATTCTGGGTTCCCTACTAACCAGCAGGACAAGCTGAGCACTCCTGCAGGAGCATCTCCATGACAACACAAGGCTAAACCATTGCGTCGCAGTTGCCTGTATTTGGTTGAACAATTGCCAGTAGCTGAAGAGCACGTGACTGACACGTGCCATTACATGTTCTGGTTTGTCAGGTAAGAAGTTGTTTCGGATGCTAGTGCTTATGTAGAGTCTTAGTTAAAAGTCCTCACAGGCATTGATGGCATACGTGGATGCATTGCCAACTGCATTATATTGTTATTATTATGATTATTATTATGGTTGTGGTTGTGGTTGTGGTTGTGGTTATCTTTGTGAGATGCCATTGCCTAGCTGTTAGGCAAAGAAACTTATGGGATCCACACCACACCCAAATTGTGTCAATTCTATTACCTGGTGGGGTCTGGTTCATGAGGGTAGCTATTGCCTCATGCATAATTTTGTTGCTCTTTTTAAATTAGCTCCTTGATTTTGTTCCTTTCATTCTTGTCTTTATCCTCTTTCTTGTCCTTTTTTCCTCGTGAGAGATCTGTTATTCTCTGGATGACCAATACCTGAACCTCCACCGGAGTGGTAAATATTGCAAAATCAATGTGATTTGTTAAAATCATCACCACCCCAAGATTGGAAACCTCATTCTTTATGTGGTGACTTTCATCCAACAACAATAGGAAAGGAAGATGTTGAAGAAATTCAAGTAGATGTGCATTACAGTATGATACCAGACCTGGGGTTTGTGCATTACAGTATGATACCAGACTTGGGGTATGTGGGAGGCTATATTAGGTCAGTCTGACATTGTTTTACAATCTTGCTAGTGATTTATTTCGAAATAGTTTGTCATAAATGTTGTTCTAAGGTATTGTTGTTGTGTTTGGCCTTCTTCATCAATCATCACTGATCTCTAATGCACATTTGTTCTGGATTTAATCTAAAAGACTGTTCATTATGGTCTGCATATTGAAATGGTAATTTCAAAGTCACCCTTACTAGTTTGAAAGTGATTCGGAACCTATAATGTACTACGCAAGTAGTTTATTACATGGGTGTGAGATTACAGGAGTACAGAGCTGCTTCTTTTCTTTTGGAAAAAAAGAAATCGACACTTACTAGTTCTAGAGTAGATGTATAGATTTTAGAATGGCTTTGAATCAATAGATTCTCGAGCAGTGCTGTACTTCTTTTAATGTTTTCCGAAGGATGGGAGAGATGAAGTAGTTTGTTGGCTCAAAATTTCTCTTGTTTCACACTTCTAAACGCAGTGGTCACATTTTTCTCTGTTTTCCTACTATCCAAGACTCACCACATTATTCTCTAAATTATCATGCATCCTGGCAGTTTGTCTTGTATTGGAGTCTAGAGAGAATGGGTGTTTTGGTCCCACCCAACTGGAAGTTTTGATTGAAATTAAATATGCGTTCTTCTTTTTCAAATAAAGACTACTTTTTGGGTAGGGGCAAAGGGCCAAGGCCCCACTTATGTTTACCTTTTAGAAGGATAACGGTTGTATCAATTTCTATGGATTGCTGCTAACCCTTCCTGCTTCCCCCTCATACTCGGACCTTTTTGGGTCAAGATTGAGTTGACTACTTTGACTGATGGTGTATTAGTGAATTGTTATGGACCAAATTATATGTATTTGGGAGGTCCTAGTTCGATTCTCATTAGAGTAATAAATTTGTATGATGTGATTTTCGGTTACTAAAAAAGGGTGGGTTTTTGAGTCGGACAAAGCGAATAAACATTCAATTTCAGGGATAATGATAGGGTTTTGCTTTGTACTTTTTGCATTGTTTTGTGTCTCTTTCCTTTTTAAAAATCAAAATACTAACTTGGTCTTAAGTTGCCTTAGATTTTTTAAGTACTGGTGCTGTCCAATAATAGAATGGAAGTTATTGGAGTCCATAAATTGTGGAGTCACCTAAAGAAGAGTTCATCTTTGTGGAATTTTCTTTAACCAAATCTGATGGTCATCCTCTCACCGACAATCTTCTTTCGGTTATGTCTTAAAAAAATTGTTTAATTTGTGGATAACAGGTGATAAATTCGATGCATGGTGACATAGACATTAGCAGTTCTATATTAAGCTAAAGTTTTACCCGAGTAGTCAATAGTTAGAGTGGTAAATATGATATGTTTTACCCTCGTAATCAAGGTTCGAACCCTCTTTTCATTTTAATAAAAAGACTTTTTGATACAACTCTATAATATTATCTTCTCTTACACTGATAAAGGTAATATATATTCATGTTAAACATCATAAATAAACTAATATAAGAATTACCCTAAAATAATAAAATTAAAAACAATTAGAGGCATTAGTTAAGAGGAATTCATTTATGCCTTTAGAAGCCTTGAGGTAAAATAAAATAATGAATAAATTTTTGGTATGAAGAGGAATCAGATACTGGTGAAGGGCGCTTTCACCCTGTTTTAAGTTCTGTATCTAAATTTTATTGGAAAAGAAAAAAAAAGTTCAAAGTTAAAAACTCATTCAAAATTTTGTTGGGAAAAAGTTGGAAGTTAAAAACTTTCTTCAGAAAATTTATTGATAAAGGAAGAATAAAGGAAAAAAGAAAGAAAGGATGATGAGTATGTGAGGTGTGGTCCAGTAGGACCATTGACCCACTCAATCTCTCACTGTTTACAATTCTCTATGCCTTTCTTTACAGCTGCTTCCATTTATTGTAGAACGCAGTAGTGGTTAGGTAGCTTATATAATGATAATCCATGAGAGTTTAAGTCTCTTAAATGAAATTTTAAAATATTTTAACTCTCAAAATACGTGTTAGATTTTTAAAAAAAATCATATATTCAAAATCAACACATAAAACTCTTTTTAACAAGATTCATTGCCGATGAGTTTTATTGGATAAATTTGAATTCTATTATTTTTTCCAATAGAATTTCTTAATTTCATTATTTTTTAGATGAAATTTTAAAAATAAATAAATTCATAACTAAAATAATGAATCATACACTTACTTTAAAAAACAATAAAATCCATATTAAAACAATAAATTTTGGACAATAAATTATGGGATAAAATAGTGAAAATAAAATTATTCTATTTATTAAATTAATGGAATAAACATTTTAAGCTTTCATGAGCTACCAAACTGATAGACTACATATCACTATATGGGTTACCTAGCACTGTTAATTATGGAATATCTATGCCTTTTCCTCTTTATTATCATTTCGCTTCCTTCTTTTTTTTATTTTTTTAAATTAACCTCTTTGTTTTTCTTTATTTTTTTAATTTTGATATAATGTATTAGTTAAATAAATTTAGGAAAACGTGCATGGTTTGAATTTCCTCATTTAGACACCAATTAACAAAGAAAATATGTATAGAAGAGAGACAAACATAGAAAGTGGGGATTTTAAAGTTTGTTGAACCAACATTTTCTCAGCTACAAAAGAATATTTAACTTAAGAAAAGCTTGAGCAAGTTCATCCAAAAGACATAACAAAGGGAATAATATCTACAAGACTACAACCACCATTTTTTTAGGCAAGAAATTTTATTGCTAAAGGCTAAATGACAACACAGAAACATAACCATTAAAACGAAAAGAATAATACTCTTTATTTCACCCTTAATTAATGTGGAGTGTTGAATGTTAAGCAAATCTACATGTGTGTTTATAATAAATAGTTACGAACATGTCACGTGGAACCCACCCAACTGGATACTGGACAACTAGCTGGTAAACTCGAGTCCCATTGAAGTTCTCGCAAATCCCGTGAACAAGTTGAGACATGGGTCGAGATCTAGTGCAGGAAGATAACGCAGGGTGTCATTAACACACGTTGAATTGAGTAAGAATCCATCTCGTAAATTATAAAATAGAAATACCAATGAGATTTCAACTAACGATTCCTTATTTGTACTAATAGTTACCGTTGTCAACTTTATCATCTCAACCAACAACTAATTGTTTCCTAAAACATCCCACTACCCACATTAACATTGAACACCTTATTTAATCTTTTTTTTTCCAACCAAAAAGCCTAGAGAATTATATTATTAAAAAAAAGGAAGAAACACTCAACAAATAACGCCATTATAATAACACAATTTGACAGCAAAAATTTTTTAAAATGAAATAAACTAAATGAAGAACAAATGCCATAAAAGGACATTCACAGACAACACTACTATAATGAAATTAAATAAAATATGAAAATAAATAATAGAGATTTGACAGACCGACCCCAACAGTCCAAAAAAGTCCTACTTTAACCCCTCCCCTTTCTTCTTCACTTCCCCACTCTGTCGTACAAACCACTAGAGAGACTGCTCAATTTTTCCCAACTGGCGGTGCAACACACTCGCTCTCACTTTTCTCTATGGGTTGCGCAGCTTCCAAGCTCGACAACGAGGACGCCGTGAGGCGGTGCAAGGAGCGCCGCCGCTTAATGAAGGAGGCGGTCTTCGCTCGCCACCACCTCGCCGCTGCCCACGCCGATTACTGCCGCACTCTTCGCTTAACTGGCTCTGCTCTCTCCTCTTTCGGTTCCGGTGAACCCCTATCGGTCTCCGACCGGACCCCTGCTGTCCTCTTACATACGACAAATCCGTCTCCATCTCCTCCTCCTCTTTATTCTGCTTCCTCTAATCCGATCCCTCCACGTGCAGTTCCGCCATCACCCGCTCCTTCGTCCGTCCACCCGCCGCCACCGCCACCGTTTTCTCCATCCCCTTCTCCTACCATAGCTCGTTCAAAGCTTCCTCACATCCTCCCTGCCTCGAGTATGGACTCGGCCGCCAATCATCGTCGCCGAAAGCCTCCAAGGTCGAAGCTTCCACACATATTATCAGAGACTAGTCCTTCTTCGTCACCGAAGTCCAATTTCAGTGCCAATTATCAGTTCCCGACGGCGTACCAAGACAATTCTATTTACTCAAGAACGCCTTCTCAAGCTTCCTCGGTATGGAATTGGGAGAATTTCTACCCTCCATCGCCTCCGGGCTCTGAATTCTACGAGCGGAAAGCACACACGCAAGCTCAATCCCCAAATCAAAGCAATCATCACTATAGAAACGATCATCACTTGGACACCGATGATCCTGATGCTGACAGTGATTATGACGAAGGTGGTGATGCAACTGAAACCGAACGGTCAGAGTACGACTTCTTTCAATCCAGGACCGCTAATCAGAATCTGAATCAAAATCAGAATCGCTACAGGAAGAAACACGATGTGAATGGTTACAACAGCAATTACAGTGCAGTCGGTGAAGAGACGGAGAGGGAAGAGGTGCAGTGCAGCGAGTGGGGGGATCACTACAGCAGTACAACGACATCGACTGACGAGGAGGACGATAGGGAGTCGAGATCAGAGATTGGGACCCGCTCGAACTTCGGGTCAGAATCAGTGCGGCAGCAGCCACAACTGCAGAAGCCCCAGCCACAACAGAAGCAGCAACCAAACTATGGGAAGTCAAATGAGGCAAGTAAATCGGATAAGTCGGAGTCATCGAGTAGTTACAGAACCGGCGAGATCTCCGATATGAAGATGGTGGTTAGGCACAAGGACTTGAAGGAGATCGTGGATGCGATTAAGGAGAACTTCGAAAAGGCTGCAGCCGCCGGGGATCAGGTCTCCGAGATGCTCGAGGTAGGAAGGGCCCAGCTCGACCGGAGCTTCAGCCAGTTAAAGAGTGAGTTTCTTGCCTTTCATTAATGAAAACCTTCGAACTTAGTGTAAATTATGCAAATTGAGCATTGAATCAGAATTTAATTAGATCAAATAGAGGGAAAATGATTGATTCAGATTTTATTTTGGATATTATTCGCGATTTCATTAATTTATTTATTTCCTTCTTCGTTTTGCAGAGACGGTGTATCACTCGACCAGTGTGTTTGGCAACCTGAGCTCAAGCTGGACATCAAAACCGCCATTGGCGGTTAAGTACCGGCTCGACACTGGTTCGCTCAATGAACCAGGTGGTCTAAAGAGCCTCTGCTCGACTTTGGAGCGACTCTTAGCGTGGGAGAAGAAGCTCTATGAAGAAATCAAGGTGCAAAATTTTCCACTATTTTCTCTTATTTTTGCCCTATGCTGATGCTTTAGATTGACAACCCATTTTTATAGTGATACTTTATGGTTCTGTGTCATAAACTATTCATTGTATTGTACCCTTTAGAAGGTAGTGATTGTATAGCATTGATAATAAATAGAAGTTGTCTAGTCTTGAAACTTGATTTTAGTTGGATTAGTAGGTAATTCATTGCTGTTGTATTCATGTCTGAGCTTTGTGGTTTCAGATTGGTAAAGTAACTAATGTAAGCTATACCATATTGATGAATGTAGGCTAGAGAAGGTGCCAAGATTGAGCATGAAAAGAAGCTGGGGGTATTGCAGAGTCAGGAGTACAAAGGAGAGGATGAAACAAAGCTAGACAAGACCAAGACTTCAATTAAAAAACTGCAGTCTCTTATTATCGTCACTTCTCAGGCTGTCTCCACCACTTCAACTGCTATCATCGGTCTCCGAGATAGCAATCTTGTTCCTCAACTTGTTGAACTCTGTCATGGGTTAGTCATTTGCTTTTTGGAAATTTATGATGAAATTTACTGTTGACGCGCATTCATTGTCTTTGATGGCTTTTTGCAAATGCTATGCTGCCCGTCTTTCTACGACCTCTCATCCACTGTCCTCTTGGATGAATTCTAGAATTTGTGTCAGATATTTACGTTGATCTTTTAGCAACATGCATTTCCACTATCTGGTTCTGTTGGTTCAGTTCCATTTACTCATATAAAAGGCATGAGATGATATAATGCGAGTTATCCATTCAAAAGAAGAAAAAGACAAATGATATCCCTAATTTTTTTAATTTGTAACAATATTATGTAGTTACTGGCCTTTTTTATCTGGTAGGTGAAGCATTATTGGACACCGTTCTGCTCTGCCACTTGCATCATCCAAGCTGTAACCACATGGCCCTATTGACCTTGACTGTCTAATTGCTAGTACTCAATTAATTCAATTATTGGCCCCTCACTTCTCCTATCTGATGTTTGTGTTCCATATGATGGTTAGGTGCATGAGACTTTACTATAATATTTCCCACTTTGTTTAGATTGGATGATAGGTAGCTTCTATAGATATTGTGAACCAAAACCTCTACTTTTGTTCTTGTTGTTGCCGCTACTGTGGTGGTTATTATTGGTATTATTATTGAAAACTTGCTGATATAGTGGTGTTATGAGTAAGCATCAACAGTGGTATAATTTTTCTTTTTTCAGAACTCGTCCTGACCATAAAAGACTTCCGTTATGGAGTGTTATGTGCTCCGAGATGTTGAGGGACTTTTATTTGTAGCGATTGTAGGAACTTGTGGAAAGGAAAAGAGAGGATAAATCTAAAACTGTGAAAGTGGTGTTATTCCCAGAACTTTAACCTCTTAGCTAGTGCTAAAACTATTGACAGGAAAAAGGTGTTGGCAGAAAAAAATTTCTTCGTCTTCTGGATCAGATTGAAGATTCATAGCAGTTTTGCAATACAGTCTGGGTTTAACAGTTAGCTTAACCTTGAGGTAGTCATAGTAGATTTGCTCTAGAACTATCAGAAACATATCACTACATATACAGTAATGTAAACCATAAGCGATAGGAGAGGAGGTGCATAATATACGTCCAGTAGTGTCAGAGGAAGTCTCTGTACCATATCATAAAATTCATAATAACAGTATCCAGACTCTGTTGTTGGAATGGGGAACATTGCTATAATGATGTACTTATTTTCTTTTGCATCTGACTATGGAATGCAGGTTTATGTACATGTGGAGATCAATGCACCAGTACCATGAAATCCAGAACCACATTGTACAGCAAGTCCGTGGACTTGTGAACAGATCTACCAAGGGTGACGCAACTTCTGAACTGCACAAGCAGGCAACTCGCGACCTCGAGGCAGCTGTATCTGCCTGGCATTCTAGTTTCTGTCGACTGATAAAGTTTCAACGGGATTTTATCCGGTCCCTTCATGGCTGGTTCAAACTTACTCTTATCCCTGTCAGCGATGACAACATTAATGGTAACAGAGAAACATCTGAGGTATATTCCTTTTGTGATGAGTGGAAGCTTGCTCTTGACCGTGTGCCTGACACTGTTGCTTCTGAAGCCATTAAGAGCTTTATCAATGTTGTCCATGTGATAACTGTTAAACAAAGTGAAGAGTTCAAGATTAGAAAAAGAACTGAAACTGCATCAAAAGAGCTTGAGAAGAAAGCTTCATCTCTTCGAAATATAGAAAGAAAGTTCTATCATTCATACTCTATGGTTGGTATTGGGCTACCTGATTCCGGTCCTGATAATGGACAAGTATTAGATGCTAGGGACCCCCTGGCAGAGAAGAAGTCCGAGCTTGCTGCTTGCCAAAGACGGGTCGAAGATGAGATGCTGAAGCATGCCAAAGCAGCGGAGGTGACACGAGCATTGACACTGAATAATCTTCAAACGGGCCTGCCTGGGGTTTTCCAGGCATTGACTAGTTTCTCTGCATTATTTTCAGAGGCAATGGAGGCGGTATGTAACCGATCCTACGGAATTAAATAGATACACACATAATTTTGCTTCATGTATCTCCAAGGTAAATCAAATTCATGAGGGCTGGGTTTTTTTTTTTTGGGCTTTAGGCTCTTATGACTATTATAGTTTTGTTATTTTTTATCCTTCACAAAGGCAGGGTTTTGACAGCAGGTGATTTTTTTTTAACATGTAAATGTTAGGGGTCTTTTGTCGCAGTTTTTTTCCATCCTTTTTTTTTTTTTTTGTTAAGAGTTAAAGTATGTGTACAGGAATTTGCTTGGATTGGTTAATGAGAAGCTCATATATTTTCCATAATGATAAATAAATTTATGCCTTCTGCATTTGGTGTGAGAGTGAGACCTTCATTCTTGCAATACAGTCTAGGCTAACATTTGTTCTATTTCAACCAAATAGAAAATATTGTCTGCACACGCAAACTGAAAGTCTGTATCTACTCGCAGAGTCAAACTACCACAAGACTTTCCTTATTTAATTTTCAAGATCAATTTTTCCAATCTGACAACCTTCTGTTTCTACGTCAATGATTTGGATTCCAAAGTAGAACCCAGAGGATATCATCACCAGTAACAAACAGTTCAATTTCTACCAAATAGAAATTATTGACTGCACACACAAACTGACAGTCTGTGGGGCTCTCTCTCAGCCTCAGCCTGTTCAAAAAGATCCAGATCTTGCGTCTGGCATTGCACTGTAAAAGGCAAGGCATAGCATAGTTGGTAATCATTTCAAATAATGGATTCCAGCTGATATTATAATGATTCATCTACCATCCGCCCGCTTCAGAGTTCAAACCTGTCAAATTCACATACTCTGCCCACAGAATTATGATTGGTGGGGGCAAAATAAGCCCGAAGCCCACAATCCCCAAAATAGGCCCACGCCCGAAATAGGACTACTTTGACCAACCAATTGTAGAAGACTGATTTATGGTTTCAAAGATTTCTTGTTCAACTGATTCTGGAATGCCTATGGATTGGGGTGAAAACGGTTGGTTTTAATCGGCTTTTTCTTCTTTTTTTTCATTTTTCATTTTTGACATAATTTAACAGATCAATTGGTCGATAATTATCGATTTTTTCAGCTTTCAGTCAATTTATTTTTTCGGTTGATCCTTTAAAGAAATATGTAAAAAGGTTTAACTGAAAACTCACTATTCAGTCAGTTAACCTTTGATTCGATTTTGTCCACAAATTTTTACAGCTATACTGTGGAGTGTTATTTTCAATTTTGTCCGATGAACTTGCATTCATAGAATACGACCACGTTTTGTTCGCCTCTGTTCTGAAATAAAACAAGAGAGCCACCATTTCTCTTGATTAACCTGGAGAAAAGAAAATTGCAATAGATGCCAAAAATCATGATGTCATAGTTGGAATGAAACCAATGTCTGTAAATCTATGCTACTATTTTGAGATGATTGTTTTTTCCATTACATTGGGTAGCTGTGATGGATTTCATCATCAGATAACGCTCCTCTTTGGAACCAGAACAACAATTCTTTAATCCAAAACTAAAAGAACTCAAAGTCCAGATATTTACCCCCAGCTTTCATGTCTGTTCCGGCAATCCTTTTACTAGTGCTGCCAGCGCCAGTTGGGTCGACTTGACTGAATTTTCCCGCAAGCTCTGGCTCTACTGGTCTTGGCACCTCTGGTGGTGTGCTACACCTTATTAGAGCCCAATTCACACCTTCAAAGAAAGGGTGTTGCTTGATCTCAGTTGCACCCCTTTTCACTCCTAGTCGGTGTTGTGGCTCCTTTACCAGCAAGCACCGGATCAAATCCCGGCTAGCATAACTGGTTGCTGGAGAGTCTGGGAATTTAAGTTGCTGGCCTACCACATTGAACAGTGTAGCACGGTTACCTGAGCCTTTGAATGGGGTTTTACCATAAAGTAGCTCGTGCAAGAAAATGCCAAATGTCCACCAGTCGACTGCACTACCATGGCCTTCTCCCTTGATAATTTCAGGGGCTAGATATTCATGGGTGCCAACAAAAGACATGGATCGGGCTGCGGTAGGTTCAGCAACAAGCTCTGGAAGGGCGCTAGCAAGCAACCCAGGTTCTGCCCAAGGTTTTCGAGTTTTCTTACTCTTTTGAGGGAAGATTCGAGGAATGAAGCAGGCAGGCTGAATGCATACTGATGTAGGCTCAATACAGGCAGGTTGAACACAAAATGCACCACCCCTTTTTGAAGGGTCAGAATCATAAGAGGTTCTAATCAGGGTCGGTGAAACTGCACATCTAAGTGAAAGGTCAAAGTCTGACAGCATTATATGCCCATCATCACGGACCAGAACATTTTCGGGTTTCAAGTCCCTGTAGACAACTCCAAGCATGTGCAGATACTCCAGCGCCAACAGAACCTCTGCAGCATAAAACCTGCTTGCACAAGGAAAGACATCTGGTAATAATAATTCCACAAGAAGTAAACTCATTATCTAGTGCTATACTATTTGGTTTGATTTGGCAAAAACTTGAGTAGCATAAACATCAAGTAGGCAAACTACTTTTACGCCACCAACAACGATGACAAACAGCCCCAACACCAAACATTTAGGGTTGGCTGCATGAATCCTTAATAGAAACTATTTGAGGTCCACAATTATTTGCACAGTATCGTTTTAACCTGTCATCTCTTTATATACATTGTTATGAACCTCCATGGACACTTAGATATTTAAGAGGCTCGCTAACCTACAATGCATGATGCAAGTCAAGCGTGAATCACTTTGTTGAGTGAATGCATTCAAAGATTTGATGCATTGAAAAATTTGAACAGAGCTCAGCACAATCCACTTTCAAAAGGTTGGTTTGCTAGTGAGTTTAATCACAATGTCGTGGATAGTTCATTTGTTTGTTTAGTCTGTAATTTCTTTTTCACCATTTACTCTATATACAGCAAAAAACACTTTCAACTTGAATGAAACCACAGGATATACTTCCAGAATATGATAAAGAAAGCTGATTGGCTAATCTAATTGGTGCTTAGTCATTCTTCAACTAAGGGTTTATAACTTGTCATTTCTCCAAGGTTTCACTGCTATTTGGTCTTTAAATGACCTTTCCTGGTCTCTTCCTTTCTTTTTAAGTTATACAACTTGCAGAGACATTTAGGGATCATGATTCGGTTCGATTTTGCTTCAAAGGAGGAAACATGCTGCCAATTAACGACTGAAAATGCATGAAGCAATCTGGCTATGAATCTAGTACGCATCTGGAGTACATAAAACAAGCATACCACTTAACTCAGGACTCACTAAGTAAATTACCACAAGTGAAAAGTATCTTAAAGTCAACAATTACCCCTCCTGCACATATCTTTTTCTCTGTTAACTTCCAACAAAGTAGGAAACCTTTATAACAAGAAGAGTAAACCATGGTCTTTGTTGCACTAAAGAGGCAGAGACAACAATGCACAATTAAGAGAAAACTGTGTGAATATTAATAAAGGCCTGAAGCAGCCAAGCATTACTTTTTAGCATTGCAGCTTATCTCTAGCTCTTCAGATCGAATGTTAGTTCTGGCTGAGAGAAGAATCAAGTGAGGTGTAAATTCAAAAAGATGGCTTTACTAAGAGGTCTAAGACGACACTACAACCTTTAATTCAAGACCAACATATCCAGATACTTCAATGCTGCAGGTGCAATGCTATGATAGAGAAGAGTGAGAAGGCATATACTACTTATACCATATGACCAAGTATCCAAGTATCATGCCATTACTAAATAATAGCTGAAACAAAATTTTCTTTGAACAGAGAAGTTGAAACAGCATTATTTAACAAATGATTTACGCAACGTCGCCTAACTGAAACTGGTAGCTACAGAACAAACCTATGAAACAAGACTGTAAGTACAAGTGGTGCCATTTTAAGTATTCATAACCATCTTTTATTCCATTTCTAGGCTATAAAGTTGCTGAAAAGTTATAAAAAGGCTAGCAAGGGCAGACAAAAATAAATAAATTCAGAACAGAAGCCTTCACCAGATCCTAACTTCAACAAATGCAGAGCAAAAATTACAAAAAGGGAATTAAACAAAGAAGGAAATAACATGACGGCAAAATAAGGTACAGTGCTAAGCCTTTTAATCATGGATGAGAAGAAATTGTGGAGGAATGCTAAATGGCAAGATCGTTACAGAGAATGTCAGTGAATATAAATCATACCGTGCCGCGTACTCAGAAAAAAGTTTGCCAGGTTGTCGTTGTCTCAAAGTGTGAAGATCCCCCCCGGGGCAATATTCCATTACCAAACAAGTAAATCTGTCTGTTTCGAAATGTGTATATAAAGTTGGAAGAAATGGATGGTCCAACAGCTGCAAAATTTCCCTTTCTGTTTGAGCCCTAGTCAACTTCTTCCTGCTCGCAAGGGATGCCTTGTCCATCACTTTCATTGCAAAATAACAACGAGTTCCACTCAGCTCTGAGAGATATACACTGCCAATATCACCACAACCAAGCCGTTTGAGTAATCTAAAATGACTCATGCCCAAAATTCCATCGCGTGCTCGGATGGCAAGAATGGCCTTCCACCTAGGGTCATTTCCTTTGTGAGGCTTATTAGCACTCCCAGTAATGTTGCTCCAATTACTGTCATCGCTAAGACCACTGCTATCACTTACTCGGCTAAGACTAGTCTTTGCACTCTCAAGTGAATCCCCTTTAACACTCCCTTTTGTGCTCTCAAAGTTCCTCTCCATGCTAAGCATGACATCACTCATAATGGCATCGCTCCTGTATGTACTGGAACAACTATTGACAATGCTCCTAGCTGTGACAACACCCATACTTTCAATGCTACTATGTGGGCTTACATTACTACTCGGAGGTAAAGAAGCATCCCAAACACATTCCTTCTCCTCTGAATCAGGTGGAAGGAGCAAGCTGTCCGTATTTTGCAACCGGGGAACCGGAAATGGAGGAGACAAAGTAATTATGTCATTAGGCTCTTCAACTATACTTTCTGCAGGGGAAAGAATAGCTGGACTTGGTTTCTTAGCGGGAACACAGATAGAAAGATCTTCCAAAAAGGGTCCCTTCACAGACATACTCTTCATCAGGCAACTAGCCTCGGATTTTTTTTGACCAATTGGTACATATACCGGTCTCATTAAATCCGTATCAACAGGTTCTAGGGGATGACTGGCCCCGCAGAACGAACTTGAGCCACCTTCCTCGAAAGAATCACCACTGCCTTTGAATGAAAGAACATCAGTCATCAGTTCTTCAGGCTCAGGCAAAGAATCTTTTCCTTTCCATGTTCTGATGGGTGCAGGAGAGTCTGAATCTTGGGATTCTCGTCCATTATAATGACCCAAATCCACTCTTGCAAAATTTTTGTGCATGTCAAATGCTTGACCGACTTGTTTAGATAAAGAGTCTTTTCCTTTCCATGCTCTTATGGGTGCGGCTAAGTCTATATCCCTAGGGCTTTGTGCATTAAATTGATTTACATGTTCTCTTACTAGGCCTCCTCTGTACATGCTTGATACCTGACCCACTTCTCTCTTCGAGAACATGCTTGTATTTGGTACCTCAATCACTACAGGCAATTTCCCAGGAAGAGCCTTTGCCTTTGATTCTGGAACCCTTTCCATGCGCAATCTCTGTATAGCATTACAGAAATTATCTTCAGCGAGAAACCCTGCGAATAAGAAACACGGTCCACTGCGAATGTAAGTTCCACACCAGCTTCTGCTTCAATCTCCCTCTTACATCAATCATTAAATATATTTTTTACTTGATCAAGAACATAGAAGCGGCAGAAGAGTATTCTCAAATTCTAGCTTTGTTAAGGAACATCAACCTTCTTAACTTCCATTAACAAATTAATTCACTCGAACACATATATCAAATTTTTATAATTGGTGGAAATGAATGTCGAAGAACAACTGGGAAACAAGCCACCTCAAAGCAGCAGTATCTAGTGTATAAACATTATAGCATAAACACGTAGATTACTATGTACCTGTTCAGCGGCTTGCAATGTTTTTAAAAGTTTTTTCAGTGCGCACATATATTTTTACAATCAATGCTAACCTGCACTCCAAGAGCCTTGTACTACCAAACCCCTTCATGCAGAAAAACCCTATTTTCCAAGTTTCTGAAAACCTCACACCACATCAGGCAACTAAATCATATGCTTAGCTTCAACAGAGATAAATAAACTCCAATACATTCATGGTATACTAAATGCAAATAAGAAACAGTATATGATAGAGTCGTGCCCATACACGCTCAGCACCCAAGGCCCAACCGACACCCACCCATATGGGCCGGCTGTACCCAAGGCCTCCTAGCCCATACTAGAAAACCTTGGGTACTAAGGGAGGCCCATACCTCCCCCTATAAACAACATCTTAGCTCCCACATCTTTCGATGTGGGACAATCCTATCAGTATAGTATGAAAAAAGTGCAAGAAAAAGCAAGCCCATTAGCTCAACAGAGAGAAGAAATCGAAATTCTCTCGCACTTTTTTTGTTCCCATCAAGGCACATTCCCAAAACAAACCCCTAAATTCCATGCAAAATCCAATTCGAATCCAGTTACAAAAAGAGATCTCAAAACCAGTAAAACAATACGCAAATTAAAAAAAAATAAGAAAGAAAGAAAATCAAGCCGACTACCAGATAAATTACATTAAAAAAAAAGATCCAAAATAATGGAATTACTCACCAGCAACAGTTATAGCAAGAGTCCGTTCAGACGGGCACGTACAAATCGGAAAACTTCCTTGGGAAGGAGCGCGAAGCTCTGGCTCTCTTCACACTACACTACACACTCCTTTGAGATTCTCACTCCACAAAGCCTTTTTCCTCCAAGTAGCCGATCGAGGTTTTAAGAGATTTGCAGAAGCCGAGGGACAAGAGAGCTCTGTCTCTCTCTTCTCTCTGCAACTGCAACAGAAGCTTTTTTTTCCTTCTTGGATGGCTGTAGCTGGTACTATGAGTCGTAGCTCTGGCCTTTCTTCTTGGGTTCTTGCTTTGTATGGAAGAGGCAGTGGCACACTCTAGCAGTAGAGAGCGAGAGAGAGAGAATGTGGGGTCCACTATAGGGTAAGATGGGACCTTTCTTGGGACCCACCGTGTTCCTTCTTCAAGTTACACTTCTTCACAAGCTTGTGGGTCCGCTCCGACCTTTCCCCCGTGTCATCCTCCAATAAGCCAATTTTTTACAAGTTCGGATTCGGATGGGGACCGGATTGTGGACACCCCACGTTGTGAGGAGCGCGTGCATTCCGAATTTCCCAAAGACTTGTATTAATTGTTTTTTAATAAAAAATCATGTATGTTTTTACTCAGTGTAAATGTAGGGGTGAAAACAATCGGTTTTAATCGATTTTTAACATAAATTTAATTGACCAGTTGTTTATGGTTGGTTTTCGATTCATTCTCTAAAAAAGTATGTAAATTTGTTTTAACTGACAATTGATCATTTGATTTGTTAACCAAACGATTCGGTTTTGTCGATAAATTTTTACAACCTTACAATAAATTCTTCAATATTTGGAAAAACTATTAATTCGTTATTTATGTGTAATGAGACAATACACCCACTTACACCCATTTCCCCCTAAATAAACTCAAAACCAAACCCCCTATGAGATTCTAGCATACCAATACTCGTTATCTCCAACTTATGGTTTGTCATCGTAAATGTATAATGATATTCTATACAATGCATCAACTAAAATATCTTAAAAGAAATTTAGAAAATATTGAAAAGGAAATTTAAAAGAATGATGGAGCAATATCTCTATGGTCATGCGTTAAATTTTAACTCAACTTACTTTATTGTTAGGTGAAATTTTTTTACGTATGTGGACTTGACGGCCCAGATTTAGTTACAAATGACAAACTTGTATGATATCATTTTCAGTTAAAAAAAATAAAAGATTGATGAGAGCTTAGTTTAGGGAGAAAGCTTGAAGGATAATAATGACTATATACTTACTGAGTAATTCAAATAGTGAACAATCTCCATATGTCAATATAATCATTTCATTAATTTTTTAAGAAAAAAGAGAGGGAAAAATTCAGTAGAAATTAAAGAGAGAGGTTTTCTTTAAGGAACAATTTGACAAGATTTTTGTGGGTTTTGATAAGATGGCACCATATATGGGCCAAAATGGGCCCATTCCCATAAAATTTGATTATTGGGAACTTTAGTAACATTGTACCACCATGGGACCATAGTCATTATGGATGGAGGATATGTGGTATGTATTAAGGGGTGACGTGGCCATTAATGCTAAAAAATATCATTTTACATTAAAATAATATAAATACATATTAAGTATATTTATAAATGGAATCATTTTTTCTCGCTAAAAAATGAACTGATGAAAATAGTGAGTCATGGCTATAAAATTTGCAAAAATGTTATGGATCATAGTAAAAAACATCACAGTTATCCCAGTAATGGAATCTTGTTCTTTAATTGATATAAGTGTAGGGGCTCATAAAACCTTGTGATTGAACCAGAGAGTGACACATCCACTACTAAGATTGTGATACTTTTTATTGAGATCCCTATCACTTTTATAAAACTTTTTTTCTTCTTTTTACCATTGACAATCAAGTTAGGCACATTTGTCCTAACAATACTTTCTTATTGATTAATCTATTTTCTTAGTCAAAGTTTGTGACCTTTATAGCCTATATGGTATTTTTTTTTACCAATCTTTACATGGTAATTGGTTCTCTACTTAGATATTCCCTTACTAGGTCTTGGCTTATAATAATAATAATAAATCAATTTAAGAAGCGAATTGTTTTTTTTATAACTTGGAAAATTTATGGCCCAACAATCACTTTGTGATCCCTGACCCAACAACTCAAATCTAAACCCTAGGCCGCATCCTCACTATACGGCATGTCTGACTGGGTCGGAGTCATGTGAAGAAATATCGTTGAGAAATATGTTTTTCATTGGAATCGAACATTTGACACATATATGTCTAATCGAACTGAAAACCAACTGTTATTAGCATTTTTTGTAATATTTATGTCTTTTCGACATTAACAAATATGGATAAGGACAAGGACAAAAATTGTCAATATGTGTAATCTCATGTTGGATTGGAATAACCCAATGAGTGGTATACATAAGCAAGGTCCAACCCAGGAGAACAAATATGTGCGGGTCTCTGTCCCCTAGCGGACGATATCACTTTGATATGTTTAGGTTGTCTTTTCTAATATGGTATCAGAGCCAAGACCTGATCGGCTGATCCATTTGAATATGATCTCTATCCCGTCCACTTGTTAGGTCTCACATAATCGAGTCCACAAGTTTAGGGGAGTATCAAGACTTGTAATCCCATATTGGATTACAAGTGTTTAGCTCGTCACATATAAGTGATGCATTTTCTAGGCTTACGTACTTCGGAGATGATCCATGAGAACAAATTTATGGCAGACCTTGATCTGGGTGAACAATGTAACTTTGATGCGTTTGAACTTAATTTTTTAACAAAAATGTTAAAAAAGAAAAAAGATCCTCCACTCAACGAGCAATAACTCATGTCCCTTTTGTTTTTGTCCATTCATATATTTTTCTATCATCAAAACCCACTTCTTCTCGTCGATCCAATAAAAAATGTTAATGCATAGATCTAAATGTAATCAATATTAATTAAATGAAAATTTGATTAATTTTATAAATAATTTTTATTTTAATAAAATATCCATTAAGACTTTAAGAGGTGTAATTTTTTAAAAAAGGATTCATTGACTGACCATTAAATGGAATATTTAATTATTTATGTCACGTCATGTCATATTGGGGCCCAGCGAGCGTGACTCTACGAATACGATGGGCGCGTTGCATAGTACAAGTGGATCTTAATAATTCAAAGACGAATGTACCCTTTAGCGGCGGAGATACCTGCATAAAAATTTAGGTATCAGACAGAGGTCAATTTGGGGATCGAGAAAAGAACGCGCACGCGTGCAAAGGTAAGTCAGTGTCTACCATGGGTGATGAGTATCCCATATCGAAAAAATAGGGCTACCAGCTCTAGTTTATAAGAATCCAAGGCACCTTCACCTGGTAAGCCGGTTTTCTGGGTTATAGTTCTACCTTGGGCCTTATGGGCAGGTGTGGGTATTCATCATTGGTGCTTTCATTGAGAGAGTCGCGTTTGCGGAGAGGGCTGTTGTCCGGGAAAGGGTTGCCGTCTGAAGGGCGAGCGGAGCCGCCAGGCGAGCGTAGCCACCGTGAACGTCGGCTGTCCAAGGGGGGTGGTTTGATGAGTATCCCACATCGAAAAAATAGGGCTACCAACTCTAGTTTATAAGGATCCAAGGCACCCTCACCTGGTAAGCCGGTTTTCTGGGTTGTAGTTCTACCTTGGGGCTTATGGGCCTATGTGGATATTCATCAATGGGCCATGGCAGTCCACAATAGACCATTTGGTTCAACAGAAACGGTTCGGGGGGTTAAGGACAATTGGAGAGGTGGGTTCGGACCAGGTAAGTAAGTGGTCAACTTCCTCTAGCTCATTTGTTGGCCTAAAGTAGTTTTTATCCCAACTATCCTTAATATTAAGATGAGTCTCACATACTCTACATGATCCATGTGAAATTGTGTGCATCCCAAATAATACTTGGGATAGTTGAGGGAAAAAAATTTTGATTGTTGCATGCAAAATAAAATGGAAGAAGACGTGGTTTGAAGTCGGGATTTTAAATTATCAGGGTTTGCCTCACTCAATTTGTTGTCATCTTCTTAAAATTGAATTATAGAAGACTACAAGCAGAAACTATTATTCACATGAACTTCTTATATCGGCCTAAAATTTTACAGCAATTAATATGACCTTATCTTACTTGCAATACCAACATATCCACATTACTAAAGATTAAAAAAAAAAACAGAGAGAATAAAGAACGATCATGAGGCAAGACAAAAATGGGTGATGGGGATCATGATTGAGAAACTTTGAAATGTCAAATATAATATATATATATATATATATATATTTATTTATTGGTGGTCAAGATCTTTTGGGGTTGGTTGTCGAGTAAGGACTCTCAAATCCCATGAAAGTGCTAAGACTTCGCCAAATATTTTACTGCTCAAGTGTTATGAACTCAATTGTCCACATTTCCAAAAGGAAAGTTTTTTTGAAATCTATGTGTGGGGCTGGCTGGCTCTGCTTTCTTTGAAAAGAGCAGAATGGGGGGTTTGAAAGTATGAGTTTGTGTTGGAATTAGGGAAAGTGAAGGCATTCAAAGGTGGCTTCTTTCATGATTCTCTTTCTCACTTATTGTTAGGCATTTCAGTGCAAATTCTTGGTTTATTTCCTATGAATCCTCCATTAACCTTTTAGTGCATATTTTTACCATTTATGTTCATAGTGATGGGAGAATGATAGACAGATAGATAAAGAGAGAGAGCTTCTGTTTGATGGGTGGAAGAAATAGACAGGGTTTTTCAACAAAAAAAAAAAAAAAAACAGTATAACAAGCCTAAACCATTAAGGTCATGGGCACAGGCCCATAACCAAGTAAAGAACTCTGAGGGTGGAGCCCATAGGCCCATGTTGAGTCCTTCAGTCCAGACAAATTGGGTCAAATACGTTGTGGCCCAATAATCAAATGATCGCATGCAGTGGCAGTCTGGCAGAGCCATATGGGGGTGGGGTACCACGGCCACCCTAAATTTATATATAATTTATAATGTGATATAAAATATACATTTTTTTCTTCGAAAAATACATTTTTTTTTATAATCCCAATATTTGACACGAGAAATGCACATCCTCATTAACTAATACTTTCGTCTTACATATGATTATAACCATATGACATGCACGAGAAAAGACCCAACTCTAAACGCACCAAAAGTGTACTTATTCACACGTAAAAACAGTGATGGACTAGCAAAATGAATTCCATTCACCATTCACATTAATTTTACCATATACTTCCCACTTTAACTTCTTTCTTTTTCGAAAAGCCAAAACCAAATTAGATACAATAATACAACTCTTACTAGTTGAACAAACAGCACACAAATTAGTCCAAACAATGCGGCAAAAGAGAGTAATCTTAGTTTCACTACCTTCACTTGTTCTCTTCCTCTTCTTCTTCTCCTACATCTACTTCAACGCATTTCTCAGATCATCGCTACTCGCTAATTCATCCAAAAACACCATCAAACTTGCCAACAATATTAACTCCACCACACAATCCAAATTCAGCATCTTCATTGGAATCCTAACCCGTCCGGACAACTACAACCACCGCCACTTCCTCCGCCTCGTCTATGGCATCCAATCCTCACCTATAGCCGACATAGATGTCAAATTCGTCTTCTGCAACCTAACAAAACCCGAACAAAGAGTCTTAGTCTCTCTTGAAATCTTACGTTTTAACGACATTGTTATTCTCAATTGCCTAGAGAACATGAACAATGGCAAGACTTACTCCTACTTCTCTTCTCTCCCAAAAATCCTCTCCAAGCGTTACGATTATGTAATGAAAGCTGATGACGATGTCTTCATTAGGCTTAAGCCCTTATCATTGTCATTACAACATTTACCTAGGGTGGATTTGTATTATGGATTTGTGATTCCATGCAAGAGCATGAACCCTCACGTGGAGTATATGTCCGGGATGGGGTTTTTGTTGTCTTGGGACATTGTGGAGTGGATTGGACGGTCCGAGATTCCTCGAACCGAGACGGTTGGACCGGAGGATAAGTTGGTTGGGAAGTGGTTGAAGATTGGGGGGAAAGGGCAGAACCGGTTTAGCGATAAACCGAGGATGTATGATTATCCGGGAACGAATGGTCGGTGCTCTCATGAGCTTATTCCGGAAACTGTGGCGGTTCACAGGCTTAAGAAGTGGCATCAATGGTTCCACGTCCTTGATTTCTTTAATTTAACGAGAGGTGTTACGGATTCGAAGTTGTACCATTTTTAATCAAGAAAATGAAAGTGTTTAACTCTTGATATATGTAACTAAATTTTAAGTTTTATATAACATTGGTTTGATTAACAATAACGGATTGTGGTAAATGTGGGAGGTCGCAAGTTTAACTCCTACACCAATAATTTCGGTGTTCTTTTATGCACGGGTTTCGTTTCGATCTTTTCTATCGCCCAACGTGGAACGAGCTGAGATGGTGATCCGAGTTTATAACTGGCCGATGGATTTGTGTGGAGTGGTGAATTCTCATTAAAAAAGCTAGTCAATTGTCCAATTGACATATAGGTAGATTCCACGTGACTAAAAAAAAAGGTTTGATTAATAAATCACCCCCTCTATAATTGGATTAAACATATGTGTGTCAAATGTTTGATTTCAATTTTGAACATAGTTTATGTGGTATTCAAAAAAAGAGAGTTTGTATTTTTTATTCCTCCAAGACCCAAATGGGCACAAGCAATTACCGGGCCCAAAAAAATAAGGCCCATTACATATATACGAAATCTTGATTTTGACCAGTGACCTTCCTAAACGGCTAAACGAACGGAAGCTCAAGCGTTCTGTTTCAGTGGGGCCCAATTGAAATGATTTGCAGAGATAGTGCCACGTCAGAAAGAGTCAACAACGTCATCGTCCGTCTTAAGAGTGAGTTGTTTTTGAAGTGAAGTTGACATGTTGACTTAACCGACACTTTTTTCGATCAGTTTCTGGAAAGTGGAAACCCAACAACCTAACACGCTCTTTTGTAGTCGTTCACACTTTCTATCTCCCTTGCGCGCTAGCTTGATCCTTACGATCTCCATCCGCCATCGCCATGGCTGCTGTTGCGAGTCCAGAGAGGGTCGATTCGTCGCCGCAATTGGATGCGTCTTCTTTGAAACGCGACTCCGACGCGTCGTCTGATCGCTCCTCTCCAGCTACTCTCCCCAGCACCGCCGACGCTCAGGACCGCAGCGATCAAGACCAATCAATTTCCGGTTGCAGCCCTAAAAGAAGCGTTGAAATGCAGGTAGTTATTTTTCTGTCGATGAGAAAAAATAGTAACATAAAAAGAACTATTTGAGGTAATCACTGAGACACACGTAAAAGAACTGAGACTGGGTAATTAGAGGTTCTTCACTGTAATTTTCAAATTCTCGATTCATGCATCGGTTACACTGATTGAGTTACATATTAGTTGAATTCTTTTGTTTAGTAGTAATTAATTCAGTAATTCAACTGAGCTGATTAGAAGGGAATGAGATTTAAGTGTCGTTGTATTCATCTAAATCTATACATATATTGTCGGAGACGTTATTTTCTCTGCGCTAAATGATTGTCATTTGTCAGAAGAATTGAAGAAATTAATTTTTCCTCTGTCTACAACAATACACATCTTTCCAAGCATGCAGCAGAACCTCTAACTACAGATGCTGCCCGGAAAATTTTCATACATTTAGATTGATGTCCGGAAGTTGTTTTGTCCAAGACAACACACAAAATAAGATGCTGCAGCAATCCTGTGTCACTTTCTATTGTATATGGCACCAGCAGACCAAGCCTTTCAACCTCTTCGGAAGATCAAGAACAATCAAAACCCTTTCAAGTTGCTTTTCATCCAAAGATACGGTACCACTTTCCCAACCTCATGCCCAACGCAGAAATAGTAGTGGGAATACTCCACATATTTTTGTGGGCAGGTGGCTGAGTCTGTTGAGGAAGAGCTATAGGCTTGGAGGTTGTCCCTCCAAAACATATTGTCATCCCCATAATACGTGCAATTTCCTTTGGTGACACAATCACCCTAACATATTCTAATAAAAAAAAGGTCTCCAGACCAAATTGAAATTTAAATAATTCTTATTTTGAATTACTTTGCACGACATTTTTGAGACAGTAGAGGAACTTTCTGCCTTTGAAGCGTGGGTAGTCCTCTTCTTGTGTGCCTCTAGGATAGAAAATCTTATGCCCTTAATTTTTTTTTCTTTGGTGTGTGATTCGTTGTGGATGATCAACATTTTGAGGACCCCATTCTCTCTTTTATCTTTATGTATTCATGTCCTGATAAGTTGTACTGATCGAACAACCATTTCAAATTCCTTCTGTTAGTATATTAACGTCGGGCACTGCAGAAAATTGGCTTGGTCAGGATTATCAACTGTTGTTTAAAATATAAAATGCAACAAACTAGGGTACTTGAACTATCATGGGCAGTGTCATAAATCTTGTCTTTGCCCCTCCCTTCACATGTGTTTTTAAATTTCTCTTTCATCACCAAGAAAAGGAAATAATCCCTATGGGCAATGAAAACATACATTTTATTATATATTAAAATTTGGGTTAATTAGGTTTCAATGTTTTCGTGGTTAACTTGTATGTGAAAAACTAATATCTACCTCATGTTAAGTAGGTTTTTTAAAAACTAAGGATTCTCTTTCATTAAACCAAGTGGTGATGGTTTATTGAATGTCTAAAATTTGTTCACGCCTGCCGTTGACTTTATCTGTTAGATAGCTGACGTTTAGCTTTTCCCAAGAATTACATTGAGCTTAGATGAGTGGGATTTAATTGTTACAAGTATTTGCTTATATGGCTAGCATAAGCATCTCTCTACTACAGCACATTAACAAACAGCTTCCCTGGTTTGTATTCTTGAGGAATTACTACTTAATTTATGTATAAGCCTTCTGCATTTTATGTTACTTTTACTGTTTCTTTCACTTTACTGTTATGCTGTGTCAAAAAAAGATATTTTCTAGTTTGAGAAGCTCATTTGGTGTGTTAATTAATTATGTTCTTTCTTTCCAGTCTCCATCAGCATCGAAGAGTGAAGAGTATCGACAATTGTTTCGTCTTCCACTTGAGGAAGTGAGTGGTCTAGTCTCTTTTCTTATGTGAATATTTACGTATTTTCACTGAATAGTTTTCCAGAAGATAAAAGAAACTTTTGTCAAGGGGGAGCAACTCTCTACATCAACCAGAGATACAAACATACATTGATGAAACCAAGCAAGAAAATTTTAAAACTTCTAAAACAGAGCAATTATTGAAGTTACAACTTCTGCCCCGTGAAAAAGCTCTTTAATTCCGAGCCAACCAGATTTTCCAAGATATAGCAATACAGCTAAAGGAATCAAAGAAATAGTTTTTTAGCATTATTTTTAAGATATTTCTA